>NW_016170138.1:0-16261 GCF_001687245.7 Rhagoletis zephyria
AATCGATGGCTGAGTGAAAGATCGACCTATCTCGGCAGCCAGTTCGAAAGCGCCCTATCTTAGAAAATTTTTCAACAACGCCCTATTTCAGAATGTGACTGAAAAACAACCTACATATTTCAGAATTTTATTGAAAAACACCCTATCTGAGAATTTGGTTGAAGTTGTTGAAAAACTTTCTGGAAATGGATCGATCTTTCATTCAGCCATCGAAATTATATTTTACGGAACGACGTAGATCTACATATACAAGTACATATATATGGCCAAGGAGTGTCACTCCAGCTGATTTCCCAGAACAACAATTCTTTGAGGGAATTTTTATGGGTTAAAGCTTTCTATAATAATATTCCTCTTTTATTTTATGTAACCGAATTGGTATTTCGCTCAGATGTGCATTTATACTTTTTCCATTTTCACGAAAAACTGTCAAGTAAAAAATTTAAACATTACTTAAATTAGTAATATTATGATCCCAAAAGGGCTGTTGTACTATAATTCACTGTCCGGCATAGTTCGAAACCAATGTGTTGAAGCCGCCAAAATTATGGATGTCTCGTAGTACGCGAGTTAGCTAATCCCCCTTCGTCTGTCTTCCGTAAGTCCGTCCTTCAACTGGCGCATACGCTCCGGGACACTGAATGGAAATTCATTTACACAGATGGGCCCAAAGCTTCAAGCATCATCGCATTTGTGAAGAAAATCAGACCATTTCCACGAGTGTTCTGCATCATGGCTGTTCCGTGTTCACATCCGAGGCTGTGGCATTTTTCGAAGCAGTTAAATTTGCAATAAAAACAAAAGACAACGTGAGATGTAATGATTTAAAATCGTTCATCCGCCTAAGGATTGGCCATACCTTGTTAACCGCCAGCCATTTATTCAAAAGATTAACTCCACCTCAGTGCCCATACTGTGGTGTGAATTAGCTTACAGTGCTTCACATCCTAGAGACCAGCCCACACTTTGCTAAACCAAGAACAACCTTTTTCGATAAAATCAAGCCTTCAAGCCTACTACAACACATTACGAAAGAAAATATCAAATTGATTAATAATTTTTTCAAGATTTGTGATCTTAAAAAAAATTAATTTAAGAATTTCCAATCGAATATGTGTAATAATATATTTAAGTCAATTTAATTTCAGTCTGAAGTTTTAGCTCCATTCATTCAGTTAAGAGTTAAGTTTAGTTCAGAGAGCCTAAGGCCCATGCAGCTCGTGTTGATCTCTCCCTTTCTAATAAATAAATAATTCACTGTGAGATTATTTTTTTTTTAACCCACAGATAAGCAAAATAAATGCTAACAGTTTTTATTTAAGCAACATAACGAGCAAAAACTCATACATAGTATGTATGTACATATGTACATACATATATACACCCGTGGTCAAAATAATAGAAAAGCCTTATATTTTTTTGTTTATTTAATATTCATAATTTTTTTTTTTATAAAAGTGCCATATAAATTCATATTTCAAACTTTGCACAAAAATTATAAAAATCAATTTTTAATCAGATTTTTTGAAATTTGTTTGAATATGCAGTTTAATAGCTCACTAAATTTTACATAATTTAATATGTATGTTTTATGTTGCATAAAAATCTCGTAGATTTTTGGCAATTTTTCCCCTGCATTTTCTCCCATACAAAGTATGTTCGACATTTTTTTTTTATGAACAACCAAAAAAAAATTATCAAAAATCAACGCGATTAAAAGTTAAAACTTACACTTTATTGTTCTAAAATTTAATATAAAACTAACATACTCAAAAAAATTGTAAAACATCGGATTGAAAAGTTGACCATTTAGATGCAATTTGCAGAATTTTTATAAATTTTGCACAAAGTTTGAATATCACTTTATATTGAGCTGCACTTTTATAAAAGAATAGTAAATATAATTAATAGACAAAAAATATACATACAGTCAGTCAATAAAGTTTAGTAACAGCGAATTTTTAGAAAACGGGCAACTATTTTTAAATATTTTATTTTTCGCTAATTTTTTATAAAAATATGGTTAATTCTACAACCAAACCCCTAAAAATCAGAGTTCCAAACCTTGTGCAAAATTAAAGAAAATTCTGAAAAATTTCATTCAAATATTGCACTTTTTATTCGCGCTCTCTAGAAAAAAGTGGAGTATGCATTTTTTTAGCCCATTTCTTGTTGCTTGTATGTATATCGTCGATGTTTTTTTGGCGAAACCGCCCATCGACCAGTTGCAAAACCGCATAATCGCCGTTGTGGCGAAAATGAGATTTGGTAACCCTGAAATCCAGGCATCGAGATTTATGCATAAAAACTGTAAAATCGCTACTAAACCAATAGATTTATAAAATAATAGCTAGAGAAAACACCGCCTATCAAGGCAATGCATTCAAAGAAAACCCGTTTTTTCGCTCTCCTGTAAAATTGGAGTGCTGTAAGATAGGCGGTTTTGCAAAAACATCGACGATATCCAGAACTGGTCACAATAGGGAGTTTCTATTATTTTGACCATTGGTGTATATAACAAAAATAGCACTTAGCCATTTGCCATCATTTACGGAGCCGCGCTCGAAATTATAAAAGAGATAACTTTAAAGACGTAGTTAATTGCAAATTGAATTCCCTGCAGGGATTCTATATCTTATCAGCAAACCAAAATAAATAGACAGACACACACATTAATTCGAAATTCACAGCCGCCTATTAAGTGCTAAGTAATGAAATCTTACAATGAAAATAGTAAAAATAAAAATTATCGTCATTTATATAAACCCAACAACAAGAGAGAAAATGTGAGCTCGTGCTCAGCCAGACTGCAAATGGAAAGCATGTGCTAACTACTTGAGAAACTAATTAAAAAAAGACACCAATGAACGTTTCTAACAAATGGTATATTAAAATTGTCTGTAATTTAGTTAACTAAGAATCGGTACAAACAAATTTTTTCGGGAAAAATGTGTCATTTTACGTATTCTTTTAAAGTTACGCTGACCTTTGCTGCAAGTCATTGTGCCAAAAAGAAATACGTTTCCGTTTTAATTCAATTCCGTCGCACGAATTGTTAGAAATTAAATCGAAGAAGAAAACCATATTCAAAAAATCAACTTCATCTCTCGGATTGCCCACATTTAAAACATCCTCCTTTCTTCTCCTGCGGCATAACAGTGTTTCGCAGATGCGCCGCGGCCGCGTACAGACACTGCTTTTCAAGAGCTACATATGTATGTATGTACATATGTGCTTCCACTATAATCAAATTAATCGCAGACGCTGACAGTGAATGAGACACAGTTGTATTTTGATATTTTTCAGACTTTTTTTTTTAAGTTTAGCATTGCAAAATAGAGGGACTCACATGATAATTATATTCACTATTGTTTGTTTTATTTATCAAAGCGGTTCACTGAAATGTAAATACAACAAACCAATGATAGATAGACGCTTATATCTGTACATACTTACATATACATACGTATATACACTTATGGTCAGCTAATTGAGCCAGCAACATTTTAATAAGTTTTGGCTATTTTACTTGTGTTTATTTTATGTTTATTATGTTTTTATAAAAGTCTAGCTCATTATAAAACAAACATCATATCGATGGCTGAGTGGAAGATCGACCTATCTCGGCAGCCAGCTCGAAAATGCCCTATCTCAGAAAACGTTTTTCAAGAACGCCCTACTTCAGAATTTGATTGAAAAACGCCCTAGCTCAGTATTTGGTTGAAGAACGCGCTATCTTAGATGCCGATTCAAAAACGCCCTAACTCAGCTTATTTTCAATGTATTTTCGTTTGAAATAGGGCGTTTTGAACCGAATTCTGAGATAAGGCGTTATTCAACCAAATTCTAAAGTAGGGCGTTCTTGAAAAGTTTTCTGAGATAGAGTGTTTTCGAACTGGCTGCCGACATAGGTCGATCTTCCACTCAGCCATCGATATACAGTCAGCGGTAATTTTTGGAGACTTGAAACCTACACCATATTATACTAAATTTTAATGGGCTGCAAAACTGTATACTCAAAAGAAGTGAAATTGAAAAAGTTTAATTTTTGATGACATTTTTTTCGTATTTCTTGAATTTCCCTAAGTTCTATATGAACTTACAAAAAATGCTAAACTGTATACTCAAAATAAATGGAATTTGAAAAATTTTTAATTTTTATGACATTTTTTCGTATTTCTTGAATTTTCCCAAGTTCTATATATTTAAAAAACAAAAAATGATTAGGTGCATTTTTCTGTTGAATGAACTATATTCATATTATTGACGCTGACTGTAAATCCACGTTTCAAACTTTGTGCAAAAATGATAAAAAATTTGCAAAATTTCAGCTAAATTTTCAACTTTTTATTCAGATTAGACAAAAGCACGGGACAAAAATTTCAATCCCAATCCCGCCCGAAGTTAAATTTGTATTTCCCGAACCCGCCCATCCCAACGGTTTTAAGAATTTTACCGCGGGTCCCATGGGTCTCGAAATCTTTCACTAAGTAGTCAAATGACTTTCAAACTAATTTTAAATAATAAAAATCTGACATATTTCGATTACTGTTTTTTGCTTTGCTGTTCGTTTTCCTTGTCAATAAAACATAAAAAAGTGCTTATTTCATAAAACTTTTTAAGGAAGATTTTCTGAATTTGCGGAGGTTGCGGATTTTATCGGGAGTGTCAGGAAAGGATTTTGATCCCATCCCGCCCGCAAAATTTTTAAAGACCTTACCGGTACCGCCCATCCCAGCCATTTAGAAATCAGTAGCGTGGGTCCTGATATCCCGCGCCCATCTCTAATTCAGATTAAGAATTTACTTATTCCACTATTTTTTTGGATGGAAAGAGCGTAATGCATTCAGAAAAGATATTATTAAAAAGCAGCGCGATTCTTTAGCATCTTAAAATTTGCACATTATTACCCTAGAATTTATTGGGCTACATGCTAAAAAATTCTAAAAAATCTGAATAAGGGCCATTTTCTCAAACAACCTGTAACTTTAAAGCTCACTTTATATTTAACGGTTGCATTTATGCTTGTGTCTAAAGTAAAACATTTTCTTATCGATTTTAAATTGGTTTACAAACAAGAAACATACATACACTGCCGGAACAAAGTATTGGCACAGCAAATTTTTCACAATATATGCAACAATTTTCATTCTAATATTTTTCCGCTAATTTCGTATAAAAATATGGTTCATTCGACAACAAAAAGTATAAAAATATAATTCCTAAACTTTGTGCAAAACTCGCGAAAATGCAGCAAATTTTCATGAAAATTTTCAACTTTTTAATCATATTTTTTAGAATTTTTTTGAGTATGCAGATTTGCAGCCCAATCAATTTTATTATAATAGAGTGCAAGTTTTAATTAGCTACGGATTACTGTTGGTTTTTGGCCATTTTTTCACGCAGTCTCTTACCTTAAAAAAAATTTTTTTCGAAAACACTATATGGAAAAAATGCACCTTCAACAAAAAAAAAATTTCAAAAATCAACGCGATTTTTGACTAACTCCGAACTTGCATTTTTTTACCAGAATTAAATGGGCTGCAAAACTGCATACTCAAAAAAATTCTAAAAAATCTGATTAAGAAGTTGAAATTTTATGAAAATTTGCTGAATTTTCGGGAGTTTTGCACAAAGGTTAGGAATTATATTTTTATGTTTTGTTTGTTGACTGAACCATATTTTTATACAAAATTAGGGAAAACATATTAGAATAAAAATTGTTGCATATATTGTGAAAAATTTGCTGTGCCAATACTTTGTTCCGGCAGTGTATATACATAAATATAAAGCGAGCTTTAAAGGTAGAGGTTACTTTATAAAAGGGCCCTAAAAAGTTGAAAATTTAGCTTAACCTTTGCAGATTTTTATAATTTTTACACTAAGTTTGAAATTTGGATTACTATTATGAAAAATTATAAATATTAAATAAACAAAAGAAAAATTGTCAAAACTGATCAAAATTAATTAGCTGATCACAGGTGTAGTACGTATTAGTGTACATATGTATGTATGTATATATCAAGCACAAATAAAAGGTTGTTGGTATCTGCTACATATATGTACATATAGTACATACATACATACATACAAACATTTGAAAATGCGACAGATCAAATAGTGCCCAAGTCATCGAGGTTTATTGACTTAAAACTGTCCCATTACACCTCGCTTACATATAACTGGAAGAAGGCGACAGGCGTGGGACGACAGCGAATGCTATAATGTAGGGCTACTACTGCCTTGTCGGCCGAGAACGACAGCGTAATAGAAATAATTTGCATGTGTTTGTCATTGCATGTCTTGTTATGTGATGGAGGGCATGTGGCCGAATTATTTTTGTAGTAAAATAAGAATAAAAATGTAGCTATAAAAGTGTGCAAATCAAGAATTAAGAAAAGTGTGAAAATGGAAACAATCAAATGCCGATAGTGGTCAGTTTAAAAGACTAAATAATTGCATGTATGTTTAGATACTTTGAATAGTTCAACTAAGTTATGAAACCAATTTTGAGTTTGGAGGAACTGCTATTAGCACTATCGCGTTTTATGACCGGATAGAACTAACACTGCAAAACAGGGACGTGAACCGGTTTTGAACCGAACCAGTTTTGAACCGGAAACCGCTTTTTTCTATTAATTAACTGAACCATTAACCGAACCCAAATTTTCCACAAATGTTTGATCCGAACCGAAAACCGAACCACTTTCTATAAAGGTTTAAAGGTTCATTTAAACCAATTTTCAATAGATAAATGTACCCACTTTTTTCTTTTTGTTAAACATGGTAATACCTACCATGTTTGTTTACCATGTGACAATATCAAATGTAAAGGCAACCCATCTCATTTGACATACACTTGACCCTTAACCTTGCGCGTTGTTGCACTTGACACTTAAACTTGCGCGTTATTTTTTTTTTGTTTTTCGAATCGTTGAACCGAATCGAAACCCCGGTTCAAACACCAAAAAACCCGCTTTGACGAACTAATCCAAAAGTGCATTAACGGTTCGAACCGCTGAACCGAACCGACCACTTTTTTCATCCGGTTCACGTCCCTGCTGCAAAAGCTTTCCAAAAATGGAATCAGTAATAAAATTGCGATGTTTCCAATAGAGGAACATATTTTATCTGCTTCGGGGTGAGAGAGCGAATAGTTTATCGAAAATATTATCTACATGATATTTTAGTTATAAAACGATTTAAAATATAATTTAACCTAATTTAACGAGGACATTTTGTACAGTACATTTTAAGCTTTCATCTCCTACCTAAAAGGAGATTGTTGGCGGTTTCTCAAAATAGTTATGCGTAAGCAATGTTCATTAATAAGGTTAAATGGTTCCACAGGAATTTTAAGCAGGCAATTTTACTGGGACACAATGAAAACGAGAAACTGGTACGCGCACTAATACTGGGACAATAGGCAAGTCCTAGGGATGCGGACTCAAAGTCCAAAGAAAGCTATACGATGGTACAATCAATAATAACCAAGACCTACTTTAACCACGACAAAACAATCGTTCACCAAGCTACAACGACTGTCATGCGTCCATATCCGACGACAGGGCTGTAAGAAGTTCGTCAAACAATAGAACAGGATGCCAAACGAACTCTGCTATACTTTGATGGGAGGCTTTGCAAAAGGAAAGGCCATATCCTCTGGGAATATGGAGATAATCTTCCAAACTGTCACCCCGCAACGGTACATGATAATAATAGATTAGCGCTTAAACAACATGTTAGTGTTTGACCGAGCTTCTCCTCCGATTTGTGGCATGCGCCTTGATGTTGTCATTAGAAAACACTTCCTTTTTTTAAATGCTCGAAAACTCTAGAAGTAGTAGGGAAATATACTATACAGTAAGTGTGTGAGGGGCTAAATATACATAAAAAGGATCAGTCGAGCGCCTTCGTCTTGACCTGCGGGCTTTGCCGGAGCCACAGCCGCTAAACTTAAACGTAGAATACGTGATAATATTAAGAGCACATTCAGGCGGTCAACCGCCGCCCATTAACNTTAGAAAACACTTCCTTTTTTTAAATGCTCGAAAACTCTAGAAGTAGTAGGGAAATATACTATACAGTAAGTGTGTGAGGGGCTAAATATACATAAAAAGGATCAGTCGAGCGCCTTCGTCTTGACCTGCGGGCTTTGCCGGAGCCACAGCCGCTAAACTTAAACGTAGAATACGTGATAATATTAAGAGCACATTCAGGCGGTCAACCGCCGCCCATTAACACCAACGAAGCGGAACTGCCAAGAGAGACCATCGTTCCCACGACAGTCGGGGCTACGTAACAGGAACGACCAATATTTATATCTGGCCAAGGACTGTCACTCCAGCAACACTCCCCAAAAATTCTTTNCTGGGAGGCTTTGCAAAAGGAAAGGCCATATCCTCTGGGAATATGGAGATAATCTTCCAAACTGTCACCCCGCAACGGTACATGATAATAATAGATTGGCGCTTAAACAACATGTTAGTGTTTGACCGAGCTTCTCCTCCGATTTGTGATCCGCCTTGATGTTGTCATTAGAAAACACTTTCTTTTTTTTTTAAATGCTCGAAAAACTCCAGAAGTAGTAGGGAAATATACTATACAGTATGTGTGGGAGCGGCTAAATATACATAAAAAGGATCAGTCGAGCGCCTTCGTCTTGACCTGCGGGCTTTGCCGGAGCCACAGCCGCTAAACTTAAACGTAGAATACGTGATAATATTAAGAGCACATTCAGGCGGTCAACCGCCGCCCATTAATACCAACGAAGCGGAACTGCCCAGAGAGACCATCGTTCCCACGACAGTCGGGGCTACATAACAGGAACGACCAATATTTATATCTGGCCAAGGACTGTCACTCCAGCAACACTCCCCAAAAATTCTTTGGGGTATATGTATGCTGTTACAAGAACAACAACAACAACAGAGAGACAAGGTGGTCCCTGGTTCGGTTTCAGCAACATATTTCTTCTTAATCAAATCTACTTAAAACAAGTTTTTATTGGATTATTGTTCGTCAACCAAAACGTTCTGCATTTTATGCGAAATGTAATCGCTTCGGGAATTTTATTGCAATTTTGCACAAGTTCAGATCACGGTGCAACGATACTACCATTTCACATACGCATATATGTAATTACATTCATACGTGTTGGCGACTTTGCCATCGTCATTCACGCTATAATTTTCATTTGAGAAATAAAATGGATAATAGCCATTGGGTAATTTGTCATATCTTTTTCTTCTATGGTTTTTATATCATTCTATACATGCATAGAGCGAATAGCTACATTTAATTTTTTCATGGCCTTTGTCCATCATGCACGCTGATACTCTTATTTTAATTCAGTTTTCGGCTGCTTCATATTTAACATATTCTACTAGGTACCTATTTAATTTTTTTTTTGTTGCTCTTTTATTGCCGCTATGGACATATTTATGAATGTAGTATCCATGAAAGAAGACGCTAGAATCCCTTTCTTCTGCATTTTTGGAGCACACTGAAAATTTTAAGCGTCTCTTAAAAAATCGCGTTTTTTGGGTATGTGTCCTTTAGTAAATGAGCAATATGAATATCCATGATTCAATAATAAACAAAAAAAAAGAAGGATACTCGATTTGCAAACACTTTTGGTGGCAGTGAAATGCACACTTTCTTGGGCCTTTCCAGTAAAACATGCGGAAAGGCGTTTTGTGTTTTCTTGCAATAGTTTTGTATGTGTGGACAATAAGATCCAAGGTCGCCCTCATGCAAGGAGATCAATGAAGGCCGTGGCCACCGACCGTCCGTCGGCGACCTCTTCGACAAGCGAGTAATGGCGCCCACAGTTCTTTTCCTACCACCCACATTTGTTTTGTGTATAGTAGATATATGTGTGTGTACATACATAAAGAAGTCCTATCCGTAAATACATATTACTGTTAAAAACGCCTATGTCACATCCTCCAAGAGCTTTCCAGTATTTCTTGTAATTAAGTTGCTTTGATCTTACTTTTTCTAGACATCGTCTTTAAAGCCGATAGACTGGGTTGGTTTAGTTGTAGATCTGATGTTTTGTTAATCTCACCTTCACACTCTTTTTGACCAANACAGTATTTCTTGTAATTAAGTTGCTTTGATCTTACTTTTTCTAGACATCGTCTTTAAAGCCGATAGACTGGGTTTGTAGATCTGATGTTTTGTTAATCTCACCTTCACACTCTTTTTGACCAATTAGAGTGTTCCATCCGATTTCTCTGCTTGGTGTAGGTCTTGTCTGGGTATGTATTGAAGCAGCTATTGTTTCTTTTGTTGTTTAACTGCTATGATTAGTGGTTGTTACTATTGTTGGTTGACTGGTCACTGCTGATGTAGAAAATTTTCTTTAGCCACTTTTTCACTTCGCTTTTTCAACGCATTCACTTTGCAAAATCGCACTTTTCGCACACACATCTGTTGTTGGACCTTCATTGCTCACTTTCTGCACATTTTTTCCAAAATTTAGCACAAATTTATGGTAAAAATTCGCATCCGAAAATTCTTCCACTTCACTCGACGTCGATGGACTTTTTGCAGCGTTCGCGAACGAAATTCGTTATACAGAGAGAAAAGTGGAAACGTCAAAAGTCAGAAAACTACGAAAAGTAAAACAAAACAAAATGTCAAACATTGGCTGGAATTTTTTTGGAATGCACTACCGGGAATTATTGGAATGTACTACCGGAAGTACAGGGTGGTTGTCATATCTTTAAATTTCCAAGTGATGATAAAAAATTTTGAAATAGAAATAGATCAAGAACCCATACTATATATAGAAAACTTTCAAGAAAATGGGTATTTTTAAAAATGGGCTGCCAATAAAAATATCGTCAGCTATATATTATTAACCTTCAAAACAATACATATATACCTTTATTTGCCTAAAACGCGTTTATTGATTTTATAGCATCCTTAGTTTTTATATATTAAAGAAGTTTATTATTATTTTCATCTTTACAGTTTCTCGTTAATTTACGCTTCAATTTTTAATATTATTTTTTCCATTTTTATATTTCCATAACTTTTATGTTAATATTAGTTTAATATGTATTATGTTTTGTTTTAGGTCGGAAAGGATTTTCATTTTGTATTTCACACTCAAACAAGTTATACTTTCGTATGTTATATAAACTAAAAACATATTCTACAGTCAACAGTTTTATAACATTATTTAATTTGGTTTNATTATGTTATATAAACCAAAAACATATTCTACAGTCAACAGTTTTATAACATTATTTAATTTGGTTTTAAGTTTAATTTTCGAGTATACGCTCTGATCTGCGCTGGCCGAGATTCGATATTTAGGTCCGAAAAAGTTGCGGTTTGAATGTATGAATTTTCGTGTATATCAATCTGTAGATTGGCGGTTTTGTAGGTTGAAAGAAGCGCTCACTAATTCAAAGTTTATGCTATAATTATTTATAATAATAAGAATAAAAGCAAATTTATTATTAAAATAATTAGGATATTAAATAAACGTTAGCCATAATTAATGTTTGTACTATGCGAGGTCGGCTGGTAACTGCTCGATATATTGCGCTGCTGTTGTTGCTGCTGCGCTGGCATAGTCTGTAGTTGAGGCTGATAGTTAGCGAGTAGCTGATGATGTTGTTGCTGAGGATGCTGCTGGGTAGCCATTAGATGATTTTCGTGACACCATTCGACAAAATCATCAATAAGCACTGGCCATGCTCCCTCTGAATCGTAGTTACTCATATTGTCATCAATGTGAGTAGCAAAATCCAATAGCAAATTCCAAGTGTCTTTGGGTATCGAACGCTTATGTTTTTCCTACGGTTTAAGTAAAAAAAAAAAATGTTTACGAAAACCATACACATAATATATGCACAATAATATTTCACTTACCTCCAAAAACCTACACCATAAATCCAAGAATTTAAATCGACTGCTGAGAACAATTTTCCAATATACAATGGCCATATTTAAATCGATTCCTTTCTGACCCGGATCCTTCGCATAATTGAAAGTAAATTGATAAAAGTCCTTAAACTTGGATGGATCATTTAACTCCATTTCTAACTGAGGCAATTTCGCTTTCAGCTTATCGATACTATCCACACCCAGTTCTCCCATGCCATTCACGAATTCATCATGTTTGAATTCGCATTGCACTTCAGCGCGGAATTTCCATGCAATAATCAAGACCAACTTTGAATCTGGACTTAAGGCGAGATCTTCCAGAAAACGTATAACTCCATCGGCGGTTATCTTTTGTGGTTCGCATGGATCTCGGTAACGCAGGAAGAGCTGTTCAATTCGTTTACGATCTAGCTCACGATAATAGTATTCTGGATTCTGAAAGTAGTTATCGCTCGCTAATTCCAACTTCCAGTCATTCTGTTGCAGGCAGTATATAGCCGTTTGTTCGCCAGTCTGCGTAAGCGAAATGAATCTTTTCACCTTATCTTTCTGTGTAGACTTCAATTTATTCTAGAAACAAAGGTTTTAAAAGAATTTCTATGCTATACTCTTTATTAGAACTATTATAATATAATGTATTATTTCATTAAGATTTTCTGACCAACTAAATTTCTTTTTTTTGCACACTAACATAAAGAACAATTGTCTCATTCGTTTGTCAGAAGTGCATAGTGCGTACCTGTTATTTAACATTCTGCCCAACATTTGGGGCTTCTTACTGACCACAAATCAATCACATCGAAGACTTTAAGATCGAATTAAAAAAATATTTAGTCATTAAAGTCCCCAAGATCCCAACGGCACCAAACTGCTTCTATTCCTGAAGCTGTTTGATAAGAATCAGGACCTCATTGTTATTTTATTTGCACAAAATAGTGAAGGCAAACAAATTCCATTGGATGTCAGTTGCAAATCTCTCCCCCTTGAATTGATTCTTTGCGAGTACCTACAATGAATGTTGTACTGTTTATACTCTTGGACCTCACTTACCATCTCGACGCAGCTAATTGCCTGAAAGTATGTCGTGGGAAAATTTCCTGTTCCGAGGTTTAAAAAAAATCTTTTCCAAAAAAATTAATTTTCTTCTTTTTCGACTTTCTTTCGTTTGCTATTTTTATCACGTTTCGTTTTGTAAAATTTGCGAATATTCGATGAAAAGAAAAAGGGATAAGTCCCAAACCGGTTCAGCCAAGTGCATAAATGTCCCTAGGAATATCAATGGCACAAATACATCGATCTTTTTCCCCCAAGTCGATGCCGCGAAACTTACATCGATATTTGTCGATGCATCGGACCGCGTACATCCAGAGAACGCTGGAACCACAAACTGATTCTTACGACGCCAGGTTATGCAAAATATTGATTGTAGAAACAAAACCAAAAATTATTTTATCCAGTTGATTGATGAGGTGTGAGCCGGAGTGTAACAAATTATTATAAAAATACACCTTGGTAGTAGCGACTGAAACAAGTGTTCACGTGTTGATTTTTTTTATTTAATTATTCATTATGTTTTTAACATTTTACGTTTACGTTAACATTTTTGTTATTTTTTATATGAATAGTGCTCATGCTTTAGCCAAAACCATGTAACATCGTTTCAAACTTTATATAAAATTTAGAAAAATTCAACAAATGTTCATCAATATATTTAACATTTTAATCTGAGTGTTTGGAACATTTTGAGTATGCAGTTTAACAGCTAATAAAATGTTGTATCGACTATTTATACATCGAGTGGTAAATTTTCGATGCATCGAGGCAAAACATCGATATTTTCGCTGCATCGATGTTTTTTCGACATTCCTAAATGTCCCTAACACCCGATTTACATGATTCAAGTATTTCAAAGCAATTCTTGCTCATTCTCTTTTGTGTTTTCTATTTGCTTTTATACGTTTCAATTCTGTTGAATTCATGTTTTTGGTTCTTTAAATGGGAAGCCACGAAAATGCTAAAAGCAAAGCAAGAAAGTTGAAACGACTTGACGGTACAGACGCATGTGTACTCGTCCCTTCTCTCTTCACCTTTTTCTTCTGAACTGTGTAAAAGCAGTCTAACCGATTCGCGCTGGAGCAACTATGCCAACGTAGTCAAATGCTGAATGTAATATATTCCTTGTGAATTAACCTGTTTTTCTGCATAAAATGCTTTTAATTAAACAGTCTTCAAGTCAATTTTCCAATGTTAAAGCGTAAAAGCGGGCGTAAAAACGGAGAACGTGTCAGCTGACACGATCTATCTTATGAGATCTGCGCAAGGCGCCTTGGATCTGCGTGTTAATAAAAACTCACCACCGCGTACCGCCACCGTGACGTAGATCATGACGTAGACGCTGCTTATCTCTCTTTCTATCAACAGCACACTTGATATCATTTCACGTATTTCTACGCTACGCTACGTACACGTTCGTGGGTAACCGCGCTCTTAGATGTCGCCATATGGCAAGTCATCTGTCAATTAGGGTGTTCGAGCTGCAATAAATGTGGCAGTGTTTTTTATGAGAGCATCACGTTCTACGCGAAAATTTGGGCCACACTGCCTCCAGCACGCATTCGAGGAACGAAAATTTAACAATCCGTCGCTCATCACTTGCAAATTAAATGCAGAAAGGTTGCAACATTGCGGTAACTATTGCATTGCTCGAACACACTATTAATCTTCCCTTGCTTCGCTGTACGAATTCGTAAATATTTACGAATGCTTTTAAGCAAGCAAATAAGCCACTGACAAACGGATGTGACAAATGGCTTGGGAAGCATTCATTTGGCGCTAATTTTCAAAGATATCGAAATACAAACCTAAACTTCCGCCGATCTTATTGGATATTAAATAGGCTACTAGCAATTTTTAGTGGTCCACATTTAGCATTTAAATACAATGAGGTTGTTGCTTGCCTGGTTATCAGGTTATGTGGTTATATTTTTCATTCAGTTTACAACAATAAAATACACTACACAATAATAATTTTCAACCAGATAACCTGATAACCAGGCAAGTGTGAACCATTGTGAACAACCTCAATTTGTTTCCAAAAACTCGTTGTTCAAACATTTTAAACTCCGGCCATTTATTTTAATTTAATAATATAATTTTGTATTTTTATTAATGACATTAAAAACACAAACTAAAATTTATTAAAACCTAAATTTAAACGTTGTTTCCTTTATTTATCGATATAGTTATGTATGTATGTTTGTATTTTAATGTATGCAGCAAACCTGGCTATGAGGAGGCAGAGGTAAAAAACCCGCTCCTAATTCGTGCTGGTGAATGTGTCGCCTTCTCTTTTATGATGGCGACAAGCGCCATGTATTGCATGAATGGAATGTGCCATGGATGTAATGAAATAAGTGCTAAATATAATGAACAAAAAATTAACAAAAGAAGAAAATACGATCATACAAAATAAAACTAATTATAAAAAAAACAAACATTTTATAGAAAATATTTGTTTTTTCACGGGACAGTAAATCAATTAATTTAGCGCTAGTAGAAACTTTAACACATTATACATTAGAATGGCCAAATTAACGCAAAAGGCCATACGAATCTTAAGCTAGCTGCTTCTACTGAAAATTTAATGATTTCGAACTAAAATAACATTTTCTCCAACATTTTACTAAGTTTCTTGTGTGCATAACGAATTTTTTGGTAAAGATCCTTAGAACAGCCATGTTGCTTGATAGTTGAGAATCGATAAGTACGGAAAATCTTTTCGTGGTCCATGTATGTGATGGCGCTCATGCGTGGACACAAAATAATCTTCATATGATCCCAAAAATTTAGCTGAAATATAAGAATAGTGCAATATTGACGTATATGATATATTAAATAATTAAATACAATTAATAGTTATGACATTAGGATGATTGACACTTTTCCAGTGTGAACAACCTATATAAGTCATGTAATTGGAGCTTTGTTCAAAATTATATAATAGTATGAATACATATTTCTGTAGGCTAAATACACTTGGTCTTTTTTTATGCGGATTTGAATTTTTTTTNGTGTGAACAACCTATATAAGTCATGTAATTGGAGCTTTGTTCAAAATTATATAATAGTATGAATGCATATTTCTGTAGGCTAAATACACTTGGTCTTTTTTGACGTAGAATACGTCTTACCTTAAGGTATGGGGGCTATGTTCAAATGTTGTAGTTGTAATTTTTAGAGCTTCACAAAAACGNAATGTTCAGTTTTATATGGACGAATAAGTGTTGAAGTGAAGTAATAAATATTTGTCGGGTTCTCCATAACTTTCGTTTATCGTTTTCGCGTATATGCAGCG
>NW_016170139.1:0-16260 GCF_001687245.7 Rhagoletis zephyria
CATATGCCCGTGCTGTCGCTAAAAGAGTTATTGGCTTGGATTGGGCAACGGTGGCTGCTGCAGCGGCTGCTAGTCACAAAGCAGTTGTTGACTTTACTTGACTGGTTCCTTCATTAGACACGTGGGGTGGAGATGGTGAGGCTGGTTGTACAATGGTGGAAGGTTTGTCGCGGCACAAAGCGGTGTTGCGCTTGCGGCCACAGCTCCTGCAACCTCCCGATGGACACTGCCTCGAAGAATGTCCACCCCGTAAACAATTGTAGCAAAGCTTCAAATTTCGTATTGCTTCGAACCGCTGCTCTATTGGCATTGCTATGAGTGCAGGACACTTACGATGACTTCCACGGCACTGTCCCACCTCAGCAGCTGCCATGTGCGACTTCACCGAGCGTTGTTGTCGGGGCGGAGGTTCCGCAGAAATGCTATGCGCCCGTCTTTCAAGAAATTTCAGAAGATCTTCTAGTAGAGGTATTTCGTGTGAAGAACATTTCATACACCAGTCCCTTTTCGTAGCAGATGGTAGCTTCGAGACCACAATTGGCACCGATAATGCATCCCATTGATTGACGGGAATCTCCATGACTCGTAATGCGCGCAACGTCTCATGCACCGTGTCAACAATAGCTAGTAAGGCCTTCGATGATTCTTCTGCAGCTACTTTGAGGTTAAGGAAGCGTGACACGTGTATTTCAGCAAGCTGTTTCCTGTTGTCGTAGCGCTCCTTCAAGGCCTTCCACACCTCCTCATAGCCTCCAGAGTATATACCTCGAACTAAGGGTACACTGCTCGCACTGACTGCTTGCCGTAGCTACCCAACTTATACGCTTCAGGGTAAGACGACCGATGTACCAGCGTTTCAAAAGCATCTTTGAAAGCCAGCCAGTTACACATGTCTCCATCAAACGCCGGGACAGCTATCGGGTCTAGCTTC
The DNA here is from genome assembly GCF_001687245.7 of Rhagoletis zephyria. NCBI lineage: Eukaryota > Metazoa > Arthropoda > Insecta > Diptera > Tephritidae > Rhagoletis > Rhagoletis zephyria. The sequence goes on from NW_016170139.1 coordinate 932, forward strand.
AAATCGACTGAAAACCCCTCTCGATTTGTGGTAGGGCCTGTGCGCCCTCCTGTACTGGAAGTGGCACTGATTTGCGCTCTAGATGTTGCAATACGTCGGTTCAACTTCATGCACGCTTCGCCGTACAGCTCCTCAACTGTTTCCCACAGTGTATCATGTGGATCGATGTCTCCCGGTGCAGCTTCCCCTAGAATATGATTGTGGTTCTCGACGAATCGCGCGAAATGAGACTCCAGCGTTCTTAGCTCTTGTTCCAGCTGGTACAAATCATGGGTATCACCATCAGATTCCATTACCCTTGCATGTATACGTCGTATGGATTTTACGGCAGATGAACGCCAGTTCAGCGCCGCCATGCCGAAATATGTATTATATTCGAACTTACTTCTTTGTCCTCACAGGAGGCACCAAATGTTAAATAAAAGACTCCAACTATGTCCTCTAGAAATCGCACGTTTATTGCTGTAGATATGGTCGCAAAAGAAGGAGGTATACAAGATGGTTTCGCGCTTATATAGCAAAATGAATATTACAAAACAATAGAAATGTCAAAGTAGATACATAGTTATCGATAAGCTAGGGTAGCCATAGAGTACAAGTTTGATAGTTAAGAAAACATTACAATGAGTTCACACTTAACTCTAAACAACTTGTTTATGAATTTTTTACATTAAGTAATTTGTGTAACAGCTCTTCGTTGATAATATGATCGCTTCGTTTGATAAGATGTAAATTCTATATTTATTTACAATGTTCGGATTTTGGATAAGTGGAAAGATTAAAAAAAATTCCCTGGTAAAGCTTTCCCAAATACTTTTCGTTTGGAACCAGTTATGTAATATTTCATTTAATTTCAATATTTTCAGTCTTTACTTTTAGATAGGTGATAATCCTATACAAAATATTTCCAAATCAAGATTTTTCAAATACCTTCGTTTGGCACCCATATTGTTCCTCAAACATATTTTCGATTGTAAGTCTTCTTAAAACTCTTTAGTTTGATACCCATATTGCAATATTTAATTTATTTAATCAATCCAAAACGGTCCACCCTAATGCTTAATAATATATGTACATATGTACGCATACATGTACACATTTATTAGAAACTGTCATAAATTATTCCCGCCAAATTAACTATTTTTTAACTTCCCCTCCAAACAGTTTTACTGCTTTGAGGTTGAACTCAATTCTATTGAAAAGAGCGCGGGTACTTATTTTCCCGTATTCAACCAGGATTGGCCGTCAGCCACTACTACAACCACGCTCTACATTTGTACATATCCATAAAAAAAATAATAATAAATCAAACATATTTGACAAGGGACTAAGTTTTCGTTGGTTTATTTATTTTATCGCTTTATATCGAAAATACATATATATATATATATATATTTATATATTTTAATAAGTCATTTATTTTATCAGTTATGCAAATTTAGTTAAATTTTCAAACAGGTGGCAACCCTCCTCAAATATATTTTCGGCCGTAAACCTTAATATTGAAGTACTTCATTTATTTATTTTTGTAATATAAATGATCCTGCTATGATACCGAACAATACAAAAAAAAAATTATTCAAATCAGTTCAGCGGTTCTCGAGTTTCGATGACCGTGACAAAGGAACACAACATTTTTATATATATAAATATAGATTTCTAAATCAAGATTTTTAAATGCCTTTAGTTTGGTACCGATATTGTAACGTTTCATTTATTTTACCAATTTAATTAGGATAAATTTTCAAACAGGTGGCAACCCTCTTCAAAGAAACTTTCTACTGTAGGACTTTTAAAAACTCTTTAGTTCGCTACCCACATTGCAATATTTCATTTGTTTAATCAATATAACTGAGTTAAAATTTTCAAATAGCTGGCAATCCTGCACAAAAGTATTTCCTAAAGTTTTCTTTCCTCAACCTCTTTAATTTGATACCTATTTCAATTATATTGAGTTAAATTTTCAAACAGGTGGCAACCCTCCTCAGGCATATTTTCGGCTGTAAGCCTTCTTAAAAATCTAAAGTTTGATACCCAAATTACCGTATTTCATTTATTTTATCAAAATAACTGAGTTTAAATTTTCAAAAATGTGGCAATTTTACTCAAGAATATTTCCAGCAGCTACCTTTCTTAAACCTCTTGAACTTAATATCTACATTGTAATATATCATTTAGTTTATCAATAAAATTGCCCTTAATTTTTTAACAGGTGGCAACCCTCCTTTAAAATATTTTCGACTGTAAGCCTTCTTAAAATTCTTTAGTTTGATACCCACATAACAATATTTAATTTATTTTATCAATTTAACTGAGTTAAAATTTAAAAATTGGTGACAACCCTTCCCCAAAATATTTCCAACAGATATCTTTCTTAAACCTCTTCAATTTGATATCCATAATGTAATATTTCATTTATTTTATCGATGTACTTTAGTTAAATTTTCAAACAGGTGGCAACACTCTTCAAACATATTTTCGGCTGTACGCCTTCTTAAAACTCTATAGTTTGACACCCACATAGCAATAATTCATTTATTTTATCAATTTGTCTGAGTTAAAATTTTCAAATAGATGGCAACCCTCGTCAAAAAAATTTCCAACAGTTGTCTTTCTTAAATCTTNACTCTTCAAACATATTTTCGGCTGTACGCCTTCTTAAAACTCTATAGTTTGACACCCACATAGCAATAATTCATTTATTTTATCAATTTGTCTGAGTTAAAATTTTCAAATAGATGGCAACCCTCGTCAAAAAAATTTCCAACAGTTGTCTTTCTTAAATCTTTTTAATTTGGTACCCATATTGTAATAATTTATTTATTTTATCAATATAATTGGGTTTAAAAATTTTCAAATAGGTGGCAACCCTCCAATTTTTTGCGATATCATTGGTTCTGGTATTATACCGAACAATACAAAAAAAAACTATTCAAATCGGTTCAGCCGTTCTCGAGTTTTGCCGACCGTGACATACGAACACAACATTTTTATTAATATAGAAGATAGAAGATAGAAGATGGTCAAGATTGTCCTAAAGCTAACTTAGCTATTAACAGTTGAACTTTTTGAAGTTGATTTGCATAGTGAAGGCCAGTAAATTAGGGATTTAAAATTATACCATCGTAATCCTTGTTTAATTCCCTATAAAAACAAAAAAATGGGGATTTTTGATTACTATTTTTAATATATTTTTCTTTATGGCGAGATGGTTTATTTTGTGAGAATCAACAATTTTTTGTAATTTTTTTTCGAAAACTTATGTTAAGATATATTTGGTAAGGTGTTAAATATCGGGTTTTTGCAAAAAGTAAAATTTTATTGCGGATTCCGATAGAATTCCTATCCAGATATAATACTTGTATGACAAGATTTTTCTTTAAGGCGACAAACCCCCAGAAATGGGCGCGGCAATTGTAGGACTAAAGTTAACATAAGTTTTCGAAAAAAAAATATTACAAAAAATTGTTGATTCTCACAAAATAAACCATCTCGCATCGAACCACGTCTTTTGTAGAGAATTAAACAAGGATTACGATGGTATAATTTTAAATCCCTAATTTACTGGTCTTCACTATGCAAATCAACTTCAAAAAGTTCAACTGTTAATAGCCAAGTTAGCTTTAGGAATATCTTGACCATCTTTTATATAGAAATATTAGACCCGTTTCTTTAGCTTTAAAATAGCTTTAAGATGAAGTCTCTGCGATGGGCAGAACCCGAGATATAACGATTTGAAGATGATTAGTCAGAATCACGAAAAAAAGCAAACTTTGACAGATCATAACTCCAAAGAAAAATGCGAAAAAAAAATTCCTCGAACACGTGTTAGCTTATTTCATGTATAGAACCCATAAAAAAAATTTTAAGCCAATCGAAAGTGTGACACCAAATTTGGTGTCCGATATGAAAAAGAATGCCTCATATACAATCTTTGCAATGTGCACGTGTGTACATTAAATATATTTTATGTTATTTTTTAGCAATATAAAACGCTTTTAATAATTACACTACTCTTCTCCGACAAAGTAAACAAGCAAACAAATCAAAATGGCAGTGATGGTGAATATAAAGGATGCTACCACATGTTCGAAAATTCAACAAACTAAAACGAATGGATTTTCAACAATCCACCTTTGTTTCATAATCATCTCGATAACAGTAGGAAATAAATGAGTATAATGTGTTTTTAAATTATGTTAAACAAAGACCTCTGCATAAAAATATTGCGGAAGGCTTAACCGATGTTGGAGTGATGATGTTTATTTATCTTTCTCGGGGGTTTTTAATCTACGCAGAAAGGTGTTCTCTGCAAAAGGTGCTCAGCCCTTTTCTTCGCAAAACAGAAAGGAGAATTCTACTTAGGGAAGGTTATAATCCCTAAGTGCGGATTCACCTGCGGCGCTTTTTTCAACAAAAACCAATACTTCGATAAATAATGAACATTTTTTGTAAAAAATCGCACCATTTTTATTAAAATTCGTCTGCGGCGCTTAAGAAAACAAAAATACTTCGATAAATAAATAATGATAAATTTTCGCCTGCGGCACTTTCTTATACAAATCGATAATTCGATAAATAATGAAATTTTTTATTAAAATCAATACTTCGCCTGCGTCGCTCTTTTTATATAAAACATTATTTCAATATAAGGTGAATACAAAACCCCCTCACTTTTTTTACTATTCTCATCACCTGGCAGCACCAATGTCTGTGTTCATTTCCACCACTTCCATGTAATCAATGAAATTTGTATGGTGAATTGTGCAACTTTAAAAGTTAATAACATTTTAAATAAAAGCCTCCGCGCTCTAGGGTTTTCACTTTTAGAATCGTAAAAACCTCCTCTATAGGGCCTTATTTTAATTTTTTTTCAAATTTGGACCGAATCTAAGGAAAATTTTCCTGATAAAAAAACGGCAGAGACAAAGATAAAGGTAGAGACAAAAAAGAGAAAAAGAAAAAGATGAAATTGAAGAACAACATGTTATGTTGTGTTGTGTTGTGTTATGTTATGTTATGTTTTATTATGTTATGCTATGTTATGTTATGTCTTGTTATGTTATGTCATGTTATGGTATGTTAGGTTATTGTTGCAGCAGATTGCTGGTGCACCAAAAAAACGACTAGGCGGTTTTGCTTGCAATTTTCCAAACCTCAAGCGGGGTTATCCAAAATGAAAATAAACGCAGTTGGTTTAGCTTAGGTTAAAGTTTATTCTTAAAATATCAATTGCGGATGGTAAACTCAATATATTTCGCAAAACGATGCAGCGCAGAAAAAAGCGGTAGCTGGTTCGAGAAAATGCAAAAAGGTATCAAAAACAATATAAATGTATCAACGATAGCTAACAATACATCTAAGAACGAAAGCGAGAAAAAGAATAACAAAATGTCAAATGCTGTCAACTCTTGTGTGGGCTCATAACATTAACCCTTGCGCGCGTGTATGCATTAACACTTGTGTGTTACTAAAACCTTAATCTTTGCATGTTCGAACTCAACAGTTATGTTATGTCATGTTATGTTGTGTTGTGCTGATTTGTTTTGTGTTGTGTTGTGTTATGTTTTGTAATGTTATGTTATATTCTGTTATGTTGGTAAACGCATTTCACCTCAATTCACTTCAATACTCAACTAAACTTCCGTGCGTAGGGACACACACATTCAGTTTGTTTTTTAAACACAATGTTATGTTTAAATAAAAACTTGTTGAATAATCCTCCGTTAAGGAATTTTAGAGGAAATGAAAATATTACACAAAATTGCACAGAAAGGCTTCTTTTGAGTATGTTCGAAAATTCGCTATATTGAATGAAATTTAGAGAGAGGTGATCTATGCTGCGCGTTATATTATGGGAAACTTACTACCCTATGTATTACATCGAGGGTAGAGGAATGGGGTGTGCTTATTCAAACAAGCTTGAAAAATGTACAATAAAGTCAAGTTTCGCAAATTTCTGCAGACAGAAAACTGTAAAAACATCCATAAATTAGATGTTTTCTTTTTAGTATAGTTATGGCCATCTTCCAAGATGTTAACGGCAGTTACTGAGATCACACTTACATATATTTATTAAATACAGGGCATATTTTTTTAAATATGCGCCAGGCCTAAATACACCCTTATTCAAGCATTCGTTACCTGTAATCAGGCCATTCGAGAGGGAATGGGTCAGAGGGTTTAAGTATCCCGGGTCTAGCTGAATGTTAGTATAAGTGATGGAGTGTAAGTACATACAAAACACTGCAAGTATGTCTTCCGTTCACAAAATTTTCGATTTAGCTTCTAGTTTTTCGATTCGGATTCGGATCAACCTCAGTCTGCTGAAGATTCTCACTTTGGTGCAGGAGTGAGTGACATTACTAGGCCACTCAATCCTTCCCCACCCCTATAACATTGCCGATGTAGTAGACGTAGCAAGTCCGAATATATTTCTTGCCTTGCCCCGTCCAGCGCATTTCTTGGATGGTGGTAATACCAGCCTCAGTTTTCTCAAGGGCACCATTAAGAGTGCGAAGATTCCCGCAAATCTTAGTCCTTTGTATGTTCGCCGTGGTCGTCATCTAGAGTAGAATGTATCTTCTAAAGCAATTTTTGGGCTTTTCATTGGTTGAGTTGGTGGTAGCTGGCAGGTCCAAAGTTCAACCCATTGCTGGGGGTTTGCATTCTCACATTAGCACGTTTCCAAAAAGGTGTTCGGTTGCTACCAAAAACTTTCCCCAGTGCAGGCATACTTCTGCACCCGGAACTAATCTCCGGTCCTTAGTCTTTTAAATTCTGATACCCATTCATGTATTATGTACGCCTATTAACTATGTAAGTACATCTGCATCAATTCTTTTTGTTATATGAAATCATAAAAGCGGAGATAATACATGTGTATATATGTATACATACATATACTGATCAGTGATCGGACTTCTACCACAATGTGGTAGATCTACCACTTTTTTGAGCATATACCACATCTACCACACAAGGTCTGAAATCTACCACATATTCGCATTTTTGAGTAGTTTTATTTTTGTTCGACATAATTTTCTTAATTTTAAGAGCAAAAATTGTCCAACACTAAACACTAACAACAGGCAGAATTATAAAATAAACTGTAAAATATTAAGTTATCTCAATATTAAATTTTTCGACCGGAAACGTGTTATTGTGTTAAATTGTAAAATATATGATTTATAAAAATTATTAATAGCGAAAATGTTAAAAAAACGGCGATTTTAGTGAAAGTATTAGCAAATTTCACTGCACCTAAAGTGTCTAAAGCGTTGTTTACTTTTACTTGAGAATTGTCAAAATCGGCAAATCCCAAGTAGCGGTTTCTGCAACGTGCCACATTTGTTCGCTCAATCGTGATGTGATAAAAAGAAAAGCTGGCAGCACACCGCAAGGTTGCAGAAATCTTTCGAAATATGTTTGAAAAATATTTTGACATGGAAAATTGCCAAAACTGAACGCAATTTTTAGCAACTTCAATCTTGCACTTTATTATACTAAAATAAATTTTTTTTAGATTCTAATTAAAATGTTTGCAATTTATGTGAAACCTTGCAGAATTTTTTTAATTTTTGTACAAAGTTTGATCCGAAACCTGAGATCTACCACATTTTTTTGAAATCTTCCACATTTTTTTCCAGATTCTACCACACAAATTTTTTTTAAAATCCGATCACTGATACTGATGGAGTATAAATTAAGACAGGTGTTAGGCTGGCAGATTTCATGAGAATGCGCAGATGAACAAATTGTATTAGATGGTCGTAGGTACATACATATGTACATACGTATGTATGTATGCTTTTATACTCACTTTCCCTGCTTTAGTAAAAAGGTACTACATACATACATAGCATATATGTACAAACGACGATACTCACATTATTAAGCGAAGTGTTTATTTGCAAGTGTAATTGTGCATTCAATGTTCAGTGCGAACGATTGCGTTAACCAACAAACAACCGCTAATTAAATCAGATATCTGTTTCTTTGTAGCGGTATTTCGTTTTCTTACATGAAAAGCGGCACTAGTCATTTTAGATTACATAATTCCTAGGAATGCTAGGAAAATCCAAAGTGCAATAAACAATTTGCAGAAAATCATCTGAACGCGTGCGTACTTGCGCCGCCACCCTTTCAGAGGAAAAACATCCCAAACTCTCATCTATCGCCAAATGCAACTCCATGAAAGTATTGTGTTTACGAGCAGTGGTAACATAATATCATTTTATATTTAGATGTAAGTATATATATACATATGTACAAATATACATATGTACATATATGTATGTATATTCATTCTAAACATACAATATTGTATGTATGTTTATAAGTGCATGGGAAAACGTCATTATAATTATATGCAATTAATGGGGAAGTGATGTAGATAGTTTTCGCTTTATGGGCACATGGGCTTGAGGTAAACAGTAGCAGTCAAAAGTATTAAAACGAACATTGGCTGTAAACAAAAACTATGTATGTAGATATATAAACCAAGTCATATACCCCTACGATTATAATTTTTGTAATAAAAATCTGGTTTTAATCGTTTAAACTGGAATTTCACTTTGTCAATAAAAGTACATACATAGTTTTTTTTCTTGGATTTGATTATATAGTATACTTTGAATCATCTTTTCGCATGCCAACTGAAGCTCACTCTGATAACGCCTCTGTCCTTATGGACAGACCCCACCGAGGCTCCACGCCTCCTGGGTCTACCGCTAATAGAGCTTGAGGACAACGATTCAGGGACTAACCTATCTGGGCGGGGTTGTTGTAACCGCTACAACAACAACAACAACCAGCATTAACATCATCGATGACGGCTAAGTCTATGGGGGATTTTTGTATGGGAATCTCATTTTTGTGAAAACTGTAGATAGATCGTGTTGAATATAAGCTCTCGATATTGGGAAGAACATGGCTCGAGATTCTACAGCAGATTGCCATATTTGCATCTTTTTAAGCCCACGGACTTCTAGGACAGGCTAAGGACAGTATGTATATAATATTTGGTGGATCGGTTTTCGAGATACAAATATTTGATATATATAAGTCGGCGTTGCCCGCCCACTTTGCAAAAATTATATAAAAAATAATGTTTTACATAAGATCTATTGTAAACATCAATTTTGAGCGAATTATTAAAAATTCTTTTACCGAACTGCGCAAAATATCTGGAAATTCATTACATACGTACACGCATCTAAATTCATAGCCGTATTTTTCCCGTAGGAAACAGGAGTACTTAATAATGCCTTATGGACGTAGGAATTTAGAACGTGTATTTGTTATCAGACATACTTCTGAGCCGCTTTACAAAGAAAGGCACGTACAATGTAGAGCAGTCGCTCGGAGTAGTTCGGCGCTCGGCAGTAACTACGGCGGCACGATATTTTATCAGTGTGCCCAGTGTACCCAGTGTTTCCAGAAGAGGAATTTTCTCCGTTTTCGGCAATTTTCAACACAAAAGGGATGACGGGAATAATGGTATTGAAAACGGCGAAGATCGTGAAATTGCGCATATGGAAGCTGTGCATTTAGACATTATTTCGGTTTCAGCCGAAATTTTGGATGTATGCTTTATTTCGGTTTTTGTCATATGCATTATTTCGGTTTTTGTTATATGCATTATTTCAGTTTTCAACCGAAATTGTGCATGAATGCATTATTTCGAATTTCAAACGAAAGTGGGGATATGGACAATTTCGTGTTTTGCTAATATGAATTACTTCTACTTAGTAAGGGTTATAATCCCTAGCGCGGCCGAAGGCCGCCCACGCAAAAATAAGTTCTGCGCAAAAATACTTCCGCCTTTCTTTTCCGGCAACACAGAAATGAGAGTTATACTAGTAGGGGTTATAATATCTAAGCGTGGCCAAAGGTCGCCTACGCAAAAATAAGTTCTGCGCAAAAATTCTTCCGACGCTCTTTTCCGGCAACACAGAAAGGAGAATTTTATTTAGTAATGGTTATTTATAATCCCTAAGCGCGGCCGAAGACCGCCTACGCAAGAAAGAAGTTCGTTTTCATGTATGCACTATTTCGGTTTTTGTCGAAACTGTGCATTTATGCATTACTTCGGTTTTCGTCATATGCATTATTTCGGTTTTGAACCGAAATTATTTCGATTTTTTTTGGTATGCATTATTTCGGTTTTTTCCATATGCATTATTTCGTATGCACAGTTTTCATATGCAAAATTCGGAGGTTTGCCACACGGTTAAAAATATCGGTTTTAATTTTAAAATTTTTGGGCTACATATATGATCAAACTAAATTCAGTTTCAAATACAAACCTTTCAAATTTAAAAAAAGAGAGAACATATTTTCGGTTTAGAATTTAAAAAGTTTGGTTTAAATTTTAAACCCAAACATTTTCATAATTAAGAATAAAAATAAAATCATAAATTTCATGCTCCGTCTGATGGGATTGAACCCGGACAGCCTTGGTAGCAACCAATTGTATCAAGCAGCTTTGCACACTCATCTACAGCCATGCATGTAAATGTGCTTTCATATGTTGAGTTTGAATCAACACCACATTTTCTANTTGCACACTCATCTACAGCCATGCATGTAAATGTGCTTTCATATGTTGAGGTTGAATCGACACCACATTTTCTTTTTCGGTTTAGATTATAAACAAAAATAAAATAAATATGAGACCTAGAAACTAGAATTAAAACATGTTGGTTAGATTTTTAAACCACTCATAGCAAAACATCATTTCTCGGCTGCTAAACTAAATTTTAAACCAGCATATATTAAAAATTGCAGTAGTCCCAGCTCGGTTTAAAAATTAAACCCGAATTTTTGACCGTGCATTGTCTGCCGAGGGATTACAGCTATTAGAAAACACTTTTTCTTTTATTTTTTATTTTTTGTTGTTAGTCGGAAACTGGGCGCGATCACTGCGGAATGGTAGTGCGCACTTCTAACCAATACATCACAGCGGTCGCTACTCATATTAGTAGGATATTTATGGCACCCTGAAATTGTGCATATGGAAACTGCATATCGAAGTCAGTTCATGAAAAACAGCTACTCATAAAAATACAATCGCCGTTTGGAGTCGGCGTAAAAGGGGAGGCCCTTTGTGTAACAACATCTAAGCACACGCTTCAAATCTGAGGAGAAGCTCGGCCAAACTCTAACATATTGTGTAAGCGCCAAATTATTATTGTTACTATTATTAATACATAGAAGTACGTTTGGATGTTTGTTTCTTCTTCACGTGAAAGTTGTTCAACGGCTCTGAGTGAAATTTAACGAGTAGATGTTTTGTAGCTTGGATTGAAAAACATGATACTTTTTATAACGGTAAATGTCTTGGTTTAGGGATATAAACTATTGTTTCGTGTTATTTGGTTTGCTCGTTTTCGTTGAAAGGGGCAGGATTTCGTTCTACTCTCTGCTTCACACATGATATAAATTTGTGCACACTGGCAAAAAATTATAAATTATACAGTTTTGAATATACGAATATTAATTAATAAAATATGTGGATATAGTATTAATTTTTTATTACATATGTATTTGCGTACAAAAAAATAAACATTATACAGAAAATTATAAATTATACAGTTTTGAATATACGAATATTAATTAATAAAATATGTGGATATAGTATTAATTTTTTATTACATATGTATTTGCGTACAAAAAAATAAACACTTTTTTGTGTGGCTCGCTTTGTAAGCTGATAATAGAGTTTAATTTCGTCAACTTTATATGTTTCTCTAACTAATTTCAAAAAATAGTAGATCATATGTACATATACATATAAATGTTCCATCAATTTTGTTTTATTTATTCTGTACTTTTCGCAACACCCGCTAAAACTCCCCAGTCAATACTGATATTAAGCAATTTCAAAAAAGTCATCTTTGACTATGCGCACTCTCAAACAGTCCTAAACACTTTATAAAAATATAATGCATTTTTGAAGTTATAGAACATTTCTACTATGACCACATACATTTTTTTTATTATTGACGCTCGAAATTTGAAATTGGAGCTATGTATGCATTTTACTAATTATGCAATATTTGAGATACTGTTCATACTTAAAAATTTAAAAGATAAACATTTAAATGTTGTCGAAATACTTATCGCTGTAACTGTATATTTATGCTTATAAGTGGGTATGTGTGTATCCACAATAGTGGCCAGACAAAGGATACCAACACTATTTTATAAAAATCAGCAAAATTACTAAAAATTAAAAACCAAATTTCAAAGGCAATCTATTACACNTGTATCCACAATAGTGGCCAGACAAAGGATACCAACACTATTTTATAAAAATCAGCAAAATTACTAAAAATTAAAAACCAAATTTCAAAGGCGATCTATTACACCGTGCGACAAAAACCAATCATTTTTAAAACACACGAAAAAATCAATATACTCACAAAACTGGGAGCCAAATATAGTATAACGGCGATTTTAATTTTTCTTTCTGACGTCAGGATTTTTTTAAAGGACTTTGAAATTTCTAGGTAACAATATGGGTATCAGTTAAAAGGAAAAATTCTGTAGAATTAAAAAATAATAATAAATGTTGAAAAGGTCCTTTTAAAACTTTATTCTTGAATATGCTTGGAAATTTCCAATTTCAATACTTATTCGGCGATGCACGCAAAATTAAATTTTTTTCTATTCTACAGAGTTTTTCCTTTTAATTGATACCCATATTGTTATTCTACAATGCACCGCATCTTTTGAATAATTTTTTTATTCAATCTTATTCTAGAAATTTCAAAGTCCTTTTAAAAAAATCCTGACGTCAGAGGGAAAAACTAAAAACGCAGTTTTACTATATCTGGCCCCCAGTTTTGTGAATATATTGATTTTTTCGTGTTTAAAATTGACTGTCGCACGGTGTTATACTATCATTTCTGTAAAAAATGTTTGGATTTGAACAAAATTTAAGAAAAGGGATTTATGTAACTTGACGTATGAGTAACGCATTTTTTTAGTTCATGTTCGTAAATAAAAGTATGTATTGAAAATGCCAAGATTGAAGCATTATTTAATATGTGCATGCGTGTAAGACTGCCTCTTTCAATTCTATCTCATTTCTAGGATTTTTTTTATTCACATGTGTCTTGAGAATGACCCAGTAGTTCTTTAGCGGATTAAAAGCTGGGCAATGGTAACATTTATATCACCACCACTGTATATAAATATGTACAAATGTCCGTACAAATGTGCATATTATGGCTAAGTCAAGTTGCACTTTCTCATACACAGTGAAACTTCCAACTGAGACAACATTCAGAGATGAGTATTTTCGTATTCTTCCTACTTACGAACATACAATTATTATGAGCATGCATAAGACAACTGCATTTACCTGCTAAATGCAAATAAAAAAGATATGTTATGAACGAAATCCGTAATAAGGCAAGATCATGATGTAACAGTAAAAGCTCTGTTATTATGTTTTCACTCTGCTTATGATACATTTATGTACATATATATATAAGTACATACATACGTATGTATGTAAGTACATACGTATGTATGTGGATATGAATCTGGGTTCACCACTGCATGCCTGTGCTTCCGAATTTGATGTCAAGAAATTAAGAAACGTTTTATTTTTTGAATTTTATACAATTTTGCTTTGCAGTTCACTAACTCCCAGTAAGTGATTAAAGGTCAATTTTAATGATTTATGAAGTACTGTTGAATCTCGACTATCCGCGCCTCCATTAACTGGGAACATCTATTATGCGAACGGTATGCTGAATGATGGACTCTCTACCTTACATATATACATATGAAGTACATATCATGTATGTACATATTCATCTCTATTCGCTTTTGTTCTGCAGGTGGCAAGTGACGACCATAGGCCAACGATTCCATGCATTACCGATTGTAATGGTCTGATTATGCATACTTCGCATAACTTTGCACAACTTCGCATAAACTTTAAACTGTAATTTTGTATGTATTTTGTATGTATTCCATTACCCGTAAATTAGCAGAACTTTTAAAAGCTTAGGGATATGTTTAGTTTAGTTTTTGCTTCGCATTTTCTTAAGTTAAATTTTTATTGCACTGGTAAAAATGGTTGTGCTCAGTTATGCGAAGTATGCATAATCAGACCTTTAAGCAATTCGCTAACGTATGCAATTTGTTATGAGAGTTGAGAACTTTCATTTACCTCCCATTACGGATGATTTTAACAAATTTTTTGAAGAAGTTTTCTTCTGCATAATGCTTTTGTAGAGCATGTTAATTAACCCTGTAAGCCTTAGGGTCTAAGGGCCGTTTTCTCAAGTAGCTTTTAAAATGTACATATCTGCCTTTCAAACAAATTTTTTGAGAACAAAATTTGTGTTTAAAGGGCAGATAAATTTTAAAAGGTACTTGAGAAAACGGTCCTAAACGTAATTTTTATTTATTATTTGTTTTATCATTTTATTTATATAGCTTATTTACTTATTTACTCAATTACCTATACCTTCATGTAAGTGCCAGAAGAAGTAGAGGTGGGCCCATGAAAATATATAACGTCAAGCTGAACCGATTTAGTCATGCGCCTCTGTCTATCTCTCTCTCTGTCTGTCAATTTGAACACAATCTAGTTCCTCAATTTTCGTGGTTTTACTTTAAAACTCGGCTAAAACCAAAAAATTTCGTGAATCATCAAAGTCCACTGAGAAAATCGTAAAGATCGGTGCAACAACCAATTTCAAGTCCACTCATCGTTCGGAGGCGGCGTAAAACTATAGGTATATCCCATTTGTGTAACAATATCAAGGCGCACGCCACAAACCGGAGGAGAAGCTCGGCCAAACACTCTCATATGTTAGTGCCAAAAGCTATATCAATTGATATTATGTTAAAAAGGATTCCTAATTTAAAGCAATGTTCTTCTTCTTTAAAAGGGTTGAGTGCCTAAAAAAAATGTAACTCGATTTCCTCGCATAGAAGATTTTCATTCAGTCCTATCGCCAATTCCATGTGAATAAATTGTTCCCATGATTTAACGAGCGAAACAAAAACAAATTGGGAAAAATTGTTTTTGTTTTGCTTTATATTTTTTGGGAATATTTCTTCGTGTGAAATTCGCGATAGGGCCGATTGTGATTCGAAGCGATTAAACCATTTTTCACTCTCTAGAACTGCCTACCCTTTTTTAAATTTAACACTAAATACATAAGTACATAGTCTCCATTTTCATATGAAATGTCCTAATTTTTCGAATTTCTGATATTTTTATGTTTTTTATTTTATATGAATTTAGTTTCCCACAAAATACACTGCACAGAAGACCAGATGCAAGTAGAAATCCAAAT
>NW_016170141.1:0-2534 GCF_001687245.7 Rhagoletis zephyria
TGGCAGCAGCAATTTAGTTCCATTTTATTTTTAATAGAGGGCAACACTAATTTTTCTCCATGTTATTTATATTAACCCAAGATTGTTGTGCGGATTTTCATCATCGGAATATTGCTATTAAATACAGAATTTCGCGAAAGTGTACACATCACATCACAAATGTATAAAAACTAATAAATACGTGTTAAATTAAGTTCATTTCTTCCTTTCATTTGTGTGAGATTCATCGAAACATAGTGCGGAAAGTGCAAGTGTTTTTTTGCAAATAACATTTCAATGAATTAAAAATCTTAATTTCCTGTCTCGGATTGTTATTATTGGCGTTAAGACGCGTCGATTGATACCCCTCTCGAATTTTTTCCGTCCATTTTGACCTACCTTCGCTAAAGTGCACTTTTACCCAAAACCGTGTATCAAGATAATGCAAAACCGCGTATGTGAAATTGCATAAATTATTTTTTAGAGAGTAAAAACACTCATATTTTAAAAGTAATCGCATTTCTCGATAGTATATTTTAGCACGAATGGATAAGGATTAAGCCAAGAGCTTGTGTGAGCAAATCCAATTTTTTTGCAGCAAATGATAATTACGCGTTTGCATAATGACGATATGCAGTTTTGTACTTTAAACAACGATATGTATGTATGTATGTATTTTAATACTTGTTATATTTTACTTGTATAACTTATGTATGTACATATATGCATAATGAAGTACCCAGCAGCCTAGGTTGACCAACTAACTACTACAATCGCGAAAAAAATGTTTAATTCACTAAGGCATTCTCACAAGTTTCTGTGAGGGTTTCTGGGAGCGAGAGGGATAGGATATCACTTGTATTTATGGGAGCGACACATGATGTAATTTTTGTCCGCGGTCCTAATTAAAATAAATATGTCCATCGTTCTTCTAAAGCTACTGCAAAAGTTGACTTGCTGTCTACTTTGAGACAAGCGATTTTTGAATCGCCATTTACACGAGCGATTTTTCTGTAGCAATGTTGAATCGCCTAGAAAATCGCCTCATGTAAATCGAGCTTAAGGAATAATACCACATTCTATCGGAAAATCCGATCTTAAATCCCATCCATTGTTTGGTATTGTTCTTGCTGCGTAGTTGTCAAATAATCTCAATAAAAGCTCTTTTGTTAATCACCCCATTTACACTGTCAAATCTGGCATTATTAGCCGTCAAACGTGTAGTATTTGTTTCTCCCACAATACAAGAAAAAGTTTAATTTCTTCTCTGTGCCACTGTGATCAATTTGTTCTAATTAATTAAATCATTTTAATATATTTCCACTTAGTATTTCATTAAAATTTACAAACCTCTTTTCCTTGCTAGCGCCCTATTCTTCGATAAAAATTTGTTGGGCACCGAAAGGTTATCGATTTAATCTGAGGTTAGTAAGGGAGGAATTTGGTATGGCTTACCTGTTTTTAATAACAGATGAAAGTGAGTTAGTGATAATGATTCCCGTTAGAAATATTAAATTATTGAGATTTATTTATTATCTTAAGATTAACCTTAACTAAAAACACATTATTATATGCTTGCGGAAATTTAGTTAACAGATTTGCAAATATATATCACAATGGATTAGTATATCCATTGCTTACTTCATGTCCTGATATCATACTAATATATCGAAATATATATCACTCCCTATAAAGATATTTGAGCTAATGTGTGGGGTGCTTTTTGATTTAAAACAATTTTATGCTGACTGCGGTCTAAATAAGACATTTATGGGGCAAATATATGATAGAATATGTTTCTTTGTGGTCTTTTATTAATTTTGTTGTGTGGACTGAATTTAATACCTATCACCTATAGGTATACAAATGCACTAGTCCACAGTTTACGGCTAAAAACGTCATAGCTTACAATACCTCTTTTAATTATTGGATTCATATGACAACTTTGACAGGTTAAAAAACAATATGGCATCGCTTTCAGAGCAAAAGCAAAGTAAACTAATGCCTACTGGCCGCAAGATGGCGCTGTGTAAAACGGAAGTAAGCAAGTAGACGCGCATCGCGCCAAATGTAACTTCCCTGCATAGTTGGCAACGCGAGCACTAGTATTTTATGTAGTGCATCAATGCCGAACTGATTCTGTACCAGTTATGGGCACACCTAAATACTTTTGTACTTAAAGTACCACTTTGGGTACTAAATACACAAATACTTAATATTTTGAGATGACTAAATACCCAAGTACTATTTACTTAGGTATTTAGGAGCTGCTAAATACCCAAGTACTATTTACTTAGGTATTTAGGTGGTGCTAAATACTCAAGTAAAAAGTATTTAGGTATTTAGGAGCTATTAGATATTAAAGTAAGAAAAACTTGAGTATTTAGGAGCTGCTAGATACCAATGTACAAAAAACGAAAGTATTTAGCAGGCGCTAAATACTCTGGTCCAAAGTACTCAGGTACCTTGGGGATGCAAAATACTTTCACTAAAGTACCAAGGTATTTTAGTCGATGGCTAAATACTTTCAAACTAAATACTGTATAGTTTAGGAG
>NW_016170141.1:5460-16255 GCF_001687245.7 Rhagoletis zephyria
AATTAGTTCTCAAAATCCCAAAAGTCCTAAATTAATCCCAAGAATGAAGAAAGTCCCAAAAATCCGAAATTAGTTCAAAAAATCCCGAAATACTCCTGAAAACCTTGAAATGGTCGTGAAAGTCTCAAAAATCCAAAAAAGACCCAAAAAATCGATATGCTCGCGAAAGCCGCAAAAATTCCAAAATTAGTCCCAAAAATACCGAAATCTGTTCCGACAATTACGAAATAGTCCCGATAGTCCCAAAAATCCTTAAATAGTTTGGAAAGTCCCGTAGCCCCTAAATTAATCCCAAAAATCCCAAAAGTCCCAAAAATCCAAAACAAAGTCCCAATAGTCCCAAAAATCTGGAAATACACTCGAAAATCTGAAATTATTCCCGAGAAACCCGAAATAGTCCCGAAAGTCCCAAAAATCTGGAAATAGACCCGGAAGTCCCAAAAATACCGAAATTACTCCCGACAATCCCTAAATGGTATCGAAAGTCCCAAAAATTCAAAATTAGTTCCAAAAATCCAAAAACTGTCCCGTTGTCCCAAAACTCCCGAAAGTCACAAAAATCCCGAAATTAGTCCCCAAAATACGGATTTTAGTTCCGAGAATCTCGAAAGTCCCAAAAAACTAGAAGCAGACCTAAAAGTCCGAAATAAGTCCCAAAAATCCGTAAATAGTCCCGACGTAGTCTAGAAAATCCCGATATTAGTTCCGAGAATCCCAAAATCTCAAACAAAGTTTCCGGGAATCCCTAAAGAATTACGAAATAGCTTCGAAAATCCCGAAATATTCCCGAAAACCCCGAAATAGTCTCGAAAATTCTGATTTAGTCTGAAGAATCTCTAAAATCCCGAAATAGATCCCAAATTAAGGTGTGGTGAGTTGATTTGAGGAGAGGTGAATTGAGTTGTGGTAAAGTAAGTTGAGGTGAGTGTAAGGTGAGGTGTCAATTCTCTAAATTTCTCCTAAACTATACAGTATTTAGTTTGAAAGTATTTAGCCATCGACTAAAATACCTTGGTACTTTAGTGAAAGTATTTTGCATCCCCAAGGTACCTGAGTACTTTGGACCAGAGTATTTAGCGCCTGCTAAATACTTTCGTTTTTTGTACATTGGTATCTAGCAGCTCCTAAATACTCAAGTTTTTCTTACTTTAATATCTAATAGCTCCTAAATACCTAAATACTTTTTACTTGAGTATTTAGCACCACTCCTAAATACCTAAGTAAATAGTACTTGGGTATTTAGCAGCTCCTAAATACCTAAGTAAATAGTACTTTGGTATTTACAACAACACAAAATACCTAAATACTTTTTTACTTAGTACTTAATACTTAGTAAATACAATTTTGCCCATCACTGGTTCATTGTACTTAGAAGCCAATAAATAATTTTATATTTATGAAATTTTTTAATAGAACTAATGCTTTCCATCTTCAGTGTTTAAATAGTCAAAAAATTCTATATACTTAATTTTAAAATTACTTTTAATTTGAAGTTCACTTTAAACAATTTTCTCTCTCTCTGCCAGGAAGCACACTTTATACTTAAGATCCTCTCAGCTGCTTCATTTGAGTATGGTATTGAGAAACAAAATTACATATTTGTGCAAACTGTGGAAAAACACCACAATTTAAAGACTTTATCTATAATTCCTCATGGCTTGAATTAATATTTTCAACTACGCAAAAACTTTGAAAGACTAAGAATTCCATAAAAGATTAGGTATTTAACTCTGTGTCTTGAATGCTAAACTCTTTTACAATGTCAGTAAATTGTAAAAAAAGAATTGTTAGTTATAGGAAAAAGCCATTCGAATACTCAAATTTCTTGTTGTTAAAATTACAGTTATTCTCCAGATAACGACAAAAAAACCCCAGCCTTCTTTTTAAATATGCAATTTAAGCTTCATCATAATATCGCAACTGGTAAATACGTAACGATCCGGCTACATGCCCATAAAATAAATTTTTGTGTTATTAGTTTCCTTATGTATGCCGGTGAAGCTATCATTGCAGGTAAATCGCGAACTAGTGAATCAAATTTCTAGTTCCGCACTTGATCTTTATCGCCAAAAACGAACAAGTGCGATGGTAACTAGATCCCAACCAGTCCAAAATCGGCGAAATGTGGTACTTTAAAAAAAAAACTATTTTATTCCACTTTTTTCATTAGAAACCTATATCTAAGGTGCCGAATTTAGAACTGGTTCGTAATTGTTAAAAAAAGCTATACAGAATGAACTGGATCATATCTGTCGAATTTAGAACTACAAAGTTCGGAACTGTCGGCAAAGGGATGCAGCGAGTGCTCGTTTAATTTACATAGAAATGTGTTTGGTGGCTTTTCGTTCAAATACGCTTTAATTCTGCACTTCGCAGATTCTTTTTCATAGTTTGGTAATACAAAATTTGTGTTACATTTTAACATCGGGATCGCCTGTAATCTAATCAATAACAGCGAGCACCTCTGCAACAGCTACGGCCAAAGGTTTGTAAATGTAAATTTATTACAAGCATTCAAAAAAATTTAATTTCAAATTGAAAACACGTTTTCATTTAGAACTGTGGGTAATTGACACTGCCTAGGACAGCGCCATGTTAAATTCGCCAGTTGTTTGCATGCAATAGAGATTTATCGCGAACCAGTACTGGGTCTAAATGCACTAGAAGCGTATCAGTTCAGAACTAGGGATTTTCCCCACAGGGAAATAAAATAAAATAAAATTTTCCGAAATAAGAGCAATCATACAATTCCATACTTGCGTAAACAAGTCTAATCATTACAATAAAATGTTGTCTGCACGCTTAGTTTTGTAGCATTTTACGACAAGCGGACGGGAAAAAGTGAACCTTCGGAATTCCTTCATATTTGTTAGGTAATTGTACTCATGCTAGGTATGAAAGTGTGCACAAAATTTTTCAGTTATTAATAGGCAATTTTATGGTTTGTGGCAGGGTTGGCGAACCAGAGGCGCGCGTGCTACGCGTCAAAATAATTTTGATACAGAATTAATTGAGGACTCAATTGCTCAATTACTAGTACATAGTAGTACTAGTCACTACCCATTCGGAACAATTTATTTTTTCATTTAAATTGGAAATCAAAGCAGAATAGCAAAAAATACAGACAGTAACCAACAAAATCCACAGAACACATTCGATTCTTGAGTTCCTGTGCATCATTTCGCCATCCTTTTATACCAAAACCCAGAATACCATGCGTACACGGAAACCACATTTTTTACAATTTCGATTGCATTAATTTAGAGTTAAGTAAAGTATAAAAAAAATTTCCAACTCTATTTCCGAAATTTTTCATTTTTACACATTCATGTTTCTGGTATACGGCGCTATGGGCTTCTGAAGAATAGTCAGAATTAAAATTATGTTTTTTTTTAAAGTAGTTTTTCGTACCGAATAAAAGTTTCACAAAAATGTAGCCTTAGGTACAATAAAAATACCTTATATTTAATTAATATAAAAAGTCATAGAGTGAAAATAAACGAGAAAAGCCAAGAAACCTGTGGATCAGTTCGGTATCTCATTATCTCTAAAAAATGTTTTTATCGCCGAGAAGAAATTGCCGAGTAATGCCTGGCAAAAAAGATTTTACTAACTTTACGCTAAAGTAGGTTTCATAAAGATTTTTTTTACTTTAAGGCCCAAACAATGTGCCCTCGCTGGTGACCCAGGAATGCGTTTGGTATGTGTTTGCCCAGGGATGGTAATAACAATTAGAAGTAAAATAATTTCAACCAGCATTTAGTAATTATTTTATGATTTTTAATTTTTCCATTCAAAAATAATAATTATTGTTAAGCTTTATTTGTTGCTCAACAGAAATTATTATTACTTGATTTTGGGCTTTTTCGGTCACAAATAATAATTATTTTATAATTTTAATTTTTTCGCTCAGAGAAAAAAATTATTACTGAATTCTATTTTTCCACTTAGCCACCCATACAGACGCAACCAACCGAAACCTTGACCTCTGACTTATTCTTTCCGTAATGGTGTCGCTACCTCTGAAAATATACACACATCGGAATTAACGCCACTATAGCATTTGAGTTTTTAGAATAAACATTGCTATTAAGTGAAAAAATAAAAATCAAATATTTAATTTATTATTATTTTCAATTTGTATTGGCTAAACTCGAAAAATATAAGTATTTTATAATTATAACAGAATATACAAAGAAACATATCTGGGTGCGATCGAGTGTTTTTTTATGGCACTTGGAACATTCTGATTTTTTAGATTAAAATTTAAAAAACGATGATTATTTTCCGTCCGTGGTTTGCACCTACCACCAAACTTGAAATCTAATGTTGGATGATAGAGACATTGGTAATCTTACAACTGGAACTTTTTTCTTATGGAAATTGCCTACGCAAGATGATGAGTCTCAATCCAACGCAGACGTGTCCTTTAATGACTGCAAAAAAACCCCCAATCAGCTACCAATGACGAAAACAATCACCACATATATGTAGCATTAGTATATAATTCAACTACAAATTTCGTTGCCAATTAAAGCATGCTAAAATGTGTATGCAGAACTCACGCTGATTTGTATGAATTTTTATTACTAATATCAATAATAATTTTCGTTTGTTATCGCAATAATTGGCACCTATATTCAAACATAATTTGCAATTTTACCACATAATTTTAAAACGAAAATCCTATCCTATGACTGATAAGTAGGAACTCTAAAAAATGTTTTGAAATTAAATATTAGACAATCAAAGTATTGTTGTTTCAGTGCAAAAATGTAGTTCTCAGTGCGCGGTGGTGGCCGGCAGCAGCAAAAGCTAGAAAGGTGGCATTAATCGGTGAACAAATATGTATTTGAAGAATCAAAAAATTATTGGCGGTGATAAACAAGATGGGTAAATATGTACAAAAATGCGTATAAAAAAAAAATCAAAATGTTTGTCAATAACCCATCTTTTTCGAGTTCAAAAATTGTAGTTTTCCTGATAGTATTGCCTGGACTGTTGATTCTAGCACCTAAAACTGATGGCGCCAAAATACTCGCAGTCTACATAATGCCAGCTAGAAGTCACTACCAGATGCTTCGAACTCGGAAACGGGTCAAAGTTAAAACAGTAATTTGACAGATGTTAAGAGACATTTAGTAGAAAGTGGAGGCGTGGCGTTAGATAAATTGACAGTTGATTTGACAGCTGTCAATAGTCAAACTATAAATTATATTGCATTTGCGGATTAGGCATGAGAATAATACTACAGTTTTATTAAAATCGTAACAATACTTCGCGTAACAGTTTTTCGCGTTAAACATGGCCTCTCTGACCACTGTGTGTTGGCATGTACTACATATGTATGATTGTCGGATAGTAGCCAGTTATGGACAAGTGGCCACAATTCACACTTTTCAGCCTCTTTCGGTACACTTCACTGAATTTAGGTACAAAGCATTTCTGCAATAAGGTTTTCCATCAATAATTTATATAATGTATCATCTATCATTCGCATACAAACGAGTTTGCATCATTTAGTTAGAATATTTTATTCTATCGCTAAAAATATAAAAATAGGGCGTTAACGTCCTTAGAAATAGTGAATATTTATTTATTTATTATTATTTTTTTTTGCAAAATGGGAACGCCTATCAAAAGTTAATATTACCCTATCATAGACTACAAACAACATCACAGTAGATAACTTTCTGAAAATAGCTTATGACTAAGCATTCACATACATACATACGGTTATCTCTTCAAATAGCTGTGACTTAAATATAGGATACAACAACACCAATAAAATACTAATCTTACAGTTTATCAAAAAGCCTACGGATTCCCTGAAGATGGAATTGGCTTCACTTGGCATTTCTAATTGGCGTCAGTTGGCAGAGAAGAGAAATGATTGGCGTGCTGTTTTGGACTCGGCCAAAATCGCCTAGGTGGTTAAGCTTTAGATTGTGAGATTCTGGTTCTAATTGAACAAATCACATCACCCCTCCCCGCCGCTGTGCCTACAACAGAAAATGTAAAAAATGTATCACACAATTTTTTCTTTAAATAACTAGTGTTTGAAGTGTCAAGTTTTAGTTTTAGAGTGCGGTGGGTCGAGGCACGCAAACCCAAAAAAGTAAAAATACATTTGTGAATTAGTGAAGAAATATATGTATTCACTTTGGTGGTGTTGAATAAAAATGGTGATTATAATTTAACGTGGTTGTGATTTTCAATTAGATTTCTTAGAAACATTCTGAGTATACTGTAACCTATTCCATTCAAAGTGGAAATTTTAAATAGCTCGAATTTACCGTTGATCTATGGTAAATTTTGTGGAAGGTGTTGCCCGTTTTCTCCATAAAAAAAAATTGTTGAACATACTGTGTATGGAAGAAGATGCGCGATCAAAAAATTGCCAAATATCAACGTTAAGTCCAAGCTTCTACCAACTTGCATTTTATTATACTAAAATTTAATGGGCTTCAAAATGTAGCATACTCAAAACACTTCTAGAAAATCTGATTAAAATGTTTCAAATTGTGATGAAACGTAACTCAAATTCGTCTAATTTTTTAAATGTTCTAAAATTTTGAAATTTTGATTTACATATTTTTTTAGATAGTAAGTTATATTTTGTTTTGTTTTAAATAAAACTGTATTAAGCCATTTTTATTCTAAAAACAAAATTGTATGTTCGGATTCGATGCTTTAGAGATGCCCCGATTTTTGGCCCAGAAATCTCTGCCTTTTCCGTGGCTTTTTTATTAACGAAAACAAGTCATTCAATTTCGATATATAATTTAATAATTAGAATCATTAACCTTTAGATAATAGCGCTAATATTTTCTAGTTCAAAAAAAAGGATAAAATACCCAATTTGTTCGGATGTCTGTGATCAAATGACTTTGAGTTTTTTAAGTTGCAGCTATGCTAACAGCGACGACGACTAAGAGCTGGTTTTCACTATGTCAAATTTTGACGGCAAAATTTGTCGTCATACTTTGCACGATTTTATCTCATTTATTCATATCTTTTCCGATTACATATATTATTGGCCAAAAGCGGATAGATAGTCAAATTAGCAGTGCATATACGCGACTGTAATCATATTCTGACCTAAATCAATCGATAGACCGTTTTTTAGTCCAATTTGACAATTTGTTTTCACTTATTTGGCGACAAATGTCATTGGATTTTGGCATTGTGAAAACCAGCCTTAAAACGAAGCTGGTGGTGTTGATGGTGGTCAGAGCTTCTCTAGTGTCAGCTTGGAAAGCATGTGACGTATGAAATGCGTAAAGGCTTTGTTCTCGTTTTTAATTCGATGATGAGCTGATTAGCAGCCAAGAAAACGGTAAGTAGGGAAAATGTTGAGATAAGATGATTGACAGTTGCTTTTCGACGATAAATAAGCAGTTACGAAAACAGGAGCGGCGGTGAACATAGTTTTTGGGGGTTGATCGAGCGCGATCAGCAGGGGGGATCACATGATTTGTACAGATTTGTACATATTGGCAGTCACAGAGTGGTATTGTCTACAAATTTTTATCTATCCAAATAACACCACTCTGTTACTGAGACAATGTACAAATGTACAAATCGTGTGATCCCTGCTTTAGGAGGCGAGACATCAGCATAGTTAATGGCGTTCATAGCGCACGTGGACGAGACGTTAAGGAGGGAACCATGCATTTTATTTTCTAATTAAAAAGATATTTGGGGTATTTTCGCAGTCTTGCCAATACCTTGTACGGTTCATGGTTTGCAAAGCTGTGCCATAGGAAACCCGGCTTTTAGCGTGCAAGGGCTTTGCAAGACACCGAGAATAACCCTATAGTAAACACACGCTCATACATACATATATGCCCGTTACTATTTAAATATTATTTCGATACATCCACTTATGTACCTATGAACATATTTAGTGTTCCAGAATTCTCGTCGGCCTACTGGCACTCGCTATGCTTGCGGCTCAAGCACCTTCAACAGATGGCGCCAGAATACTTGCAGTCTACGCAGCTGAGACCGTAAGTCACTACCAGATGCATCGAACTCTGATTAGCGAGTTAGTGAAACATGGACATGAGGTATAAGCAGCAGCCTCATACTATTTTATTATATAAACTTAAAAACGTTTCTGGTTAGTACACCTTTAGGTCACCATGATAACCGCAATCACGCTTGAACCACTCAAATTGGGCAGCAACTATACAGAGATACTCATTGAACCAGCGTTTGATTCATGGAAGTTCGGTAAAATTTTATGGCCTATTCAAACTTTAATTACTATAGTACATACGTACATATATATGCATATCTGTATGTACATACATACATGCTGTCTCGTTTCAGTTAAGGAAATTATCGGGAAAAAACCGAACCTAGAAATGGAAAATAGTTTATCGACTTATTTTGAAATCGTAAAGTATGTGGCTGTGCTGGGTAACGAACACACGTTAAAGCAGCCAAAAGTGCAGGCTCTTATAAATGCCAAAAGAACAGAAGGCGTTTACGATCTGCTACTGGTAGAGCAGTTACATCAAGAAGCCTTTCTCGCCTTTGCCCACGTCTATAAAATACCCGTTGTTAGTTCAGCCACATTTGCGCAACAAAACTATATGAGTCAAATGTTCGGCTATGTGACACCTTGGTCGTATGTGCCTATGGAATATCTAGCATTTTCTGATCGCATCAGCTTTTGGGAACGCGCCCTAAATAGCTTTTGCTCACTTCGCCTTGATTTATTCCGTGAATTTGAGTATTTTCCGAAAATGGATGCGCTTGTGCAGAAATACTTTGGGCATATGCCAAGTAAGATATATTCGATTGATCATGATTTGATTGGTTATCTCACTACTGTTATAATTTTCTGACTTTACACAGTTGAATTCCCCAGTGTTTCGGCAATGGAGAAGAATCACTCTGCTATATTAATCAACAATTACACACCATTAGCCTTCGCTGAACCTAAAATGGACAACATGATTTTTGTCGGCGGCTTGCACATCAATCCACCAAAGCCACTACCCACCGATTTGCAGAAATTCTTAGATGACGCAGAACATGGGGTTATTTACTTCATCTTTGGTACACAAGTTAAGTCCAAGGACATGCCACCAGAAAAGCTGGACGTATTTCTCAAGGTCTTCCGCCAGTTGGAGCAGCGTATTTTATGGAAATTCGAAAACAGCAGCATACCAAATTTACTAGCTAATGTTATGATTAAGGACTGGTTGCCGCAGAATGATATCTTAGCACACGCTAACATGCGCGTGTTTATCTCCCATGGAGGGCTCTTTGGGTTACAAGAAGCTGTCTTTCATGGTGTACCGGTAGTGGGCATGCCTTTCATGTTCGATCAGGTGAACTGAATATTAGCAAAAAAAAAATACGAAAATTTAGCTCTTGATTTCTTTTTACTAATCTTCTTTTCTTCACCAGCGATTAAATCTGAAGAAAGCCGAGACTGCTGGATTTGCCGTTACTTTGGATTACCATACGCTCACTCATGATGATTTCAGGAGCGGTCTGAATGAGGTGCTCTTCAATCCCAAATACCGGGATAATGCTAAACGGTTCTCGCGCATTTTCCGCGATCGTCCCATAGGTCCGCGCGAGACTTTAATCTATTGGATCGACTATGTGATACGCCACAATGGAGCGCGTCATTTGCGCGCTGCTGGCATGGATTTGAAGTGGTACCAATTCTATTTACTGGATGTTGCTGCCCTAGTTCTGGTCGCGCTTTTGTTAGCATTCGCAGTTTCTGTTTTTACAATACGATGGATCTTGCGAAAGATAAGGGGTGGCAAGGGTAAACAAAAGGTGCAGTAAGCATAAAAAAATATTGAATAGAGTTGCGTTAAGGTATCGAACACGTAACAAAAAGGATTGCGATAAGTTATGTTTTACACCTTTTTTCTTAATAAAATAGCTTTTTATATTCAAATACATATTTTGTAAGATGAAAAAAAGATGTCTAGTTGGTTTTACTGGATTTTGAAAATACTTTTAATTTTACAGCTGAGAGAAGCCCGATTTGACGTTGCCTTTGACTGAGAACCGATTCAGATATGTTTGAAGTATTAATGTTTTATACAGATGTATATTTTCCCGTTTTTTTCGTACCAACGGTAGACCCAGTCCTAAGTCACCCAGCATGTCCTTCTCCGGAAGACTGATGGTATTCGTGCTGTTGCTGGCCAATTCGTCAGCTTTGCAGTTTCGCTCAATATCTCGGTGTCCAGGCACGCACATGCATTGTATTCTATACCGATCTGAAATCTTGTTTTGAGATATGTGGCATTCAGTGTGTTGTGTACGCTTTCGGGCTGCTAAACTGTCAGAAGAAAAATACATGTCGTTGGACAGCAGGTCTTTTGACCGGGTTCAGAGTAGCCTCCTGAATAGCCAGCACTTTCGCATTGTATCACCAGAGTTGCCAAGAAACCGAAGAGATATTTTTAGTTCCAGCCGAAGGGAGAAGACTTCTCCACCAACCTTTCCGTCGAGTTTAGAGCCTTCTGTATAAATACGTCTTGATAGTATTGCATGTGTGTTGTGCTAATCTTGGCGAGTTGGTATGGTATTTTTGTCGTTTTTACTCAGTATAGTAGATGGTATGTAGTAACTAGTAATTGCAGGTTCGGTGTGGGTCACTAAAAGTTCCATGTAGCCAGGCGTACCATGAGTCCAAGAGCTTGTATTTCTGGGGATTAAGGAGGAAATAACGGGTTTTCGTTGAGCAATTATGGTAAGCGGAGCCAGATGTAGAGCTTCTCTAAACTGGATAATGCTGCTCTAATGACCC
>NW_016170142.1:0-16253 GCF_001687245.7 Rhagoletis zephyria
GAATTCTTTTACACCTGAAACTTCGGTTCCTATTGAATGACATGTCTAATCCAGCGGAGCCGCTCTATATTCATTCGCTGCACTATGTATATTTAGTTGTAAAGCTCATACAACTCATCGTTCCATCGTCTACGGCAACCCCCGTCGCCCATGCGTAGAAGCCTGTATATCTTCCGTAAGATCTTTCTCTGGAATACTCCAAGAGCCGCCTCATAAAATGTTGTCATTGTCTAAGCTTCTGCGGCATATAATAGCTCGGGCATGATGAGTGACTTATAGAGTGCGGTTTTTGTACGTCGAGAAAGGACTTTACTCCCCAATTGCCTACTCAGTCCAAAGCAGCACCTGTTGGCAAGAGTAATTCTGTGTGGGTTTTCCATGCTGATATTTTTATCGGTGATAGTGCTGGTTCCCTAGTAAATGAAATTCTCCACTTTCCCGAAATTATAACTATCAACAGTGACGTGGGTTCCAAGGCGCGAACGCGGTGACTGGAGATATTTCGTCTTGTCCTCGTTTACCACCAGGCGCATTCGCTTTGCTTCCTTATCCAGCTTGGAAAAGGCAGAATAGACTTCGCTATTTTTGTTACCGTTGATGTCGTTGCCATCGGCACACGTCAGAAACTACACGCTCTTGTAAAAAAATGTTCCTACATGGTTCAGTTCTGCAGCGCTTATTATCTTAACATTTGCATCTTGCGATCGTAAATGCTCTTCTGCTTTCGCTTTAATTTGGGAATCCTTGATTGGGAATAGGAGTTCACAATAGTAATGATAATCATAATCATAATAATATTATCTCATGTTATTCAAAATTTCTTTACTCGCAATATACGTAGTAGGCCTTGGCGACCCCAAACGAAATTGCTTACGATTAAAAGTTGACTGATTTATAATGCTAGGGAATGGTGTCAACAATTTTATGTTTTCATTAAGTATTTTTTAAACAGCTTTCATGCGATAGTTTTTTGTTTTCGGTACTCTTTTATCATTTTGTTATTTGTTTCAGTAGTTTTTAGCCGACTTCAAAATTCAATTCGTCGGTTTTTTTTTAATGCATGTTACCGCATAACTTTGGACCACGTCAACGGGTTTCCAGGTGATCCCATACTAATTTGGTTTAGATCCGATCATTGGATCATGAAAAAATTAACGGTACTATTACACTTTTATATGAGAATTGGAGTCGGTGTGTTGTTTGCTTAAAAATTACTTGTTTATGAATTTTTTACATTAAGTAATTTGTGTACCAGCTCTTCGTTGATAATATGATCACNGGAATTGGAGTCGGTGTCTTGTTTGCTTAAAAATTAGTTGTTTATGAATTTTTTACATTAAGTAATTTGTGTACCAGCTCTTCGTTGATAATATGATCACTTCGTTTGATAAGATGTTGTAAATTCTATATTTATTTACAATGTTCGGATTTTGGATAAGTGGAAAGATTAAAAAAAATTCCCTAGTAAAGCTTTCCCAAATACTTTTCGTTTGGAACCAGTTATGTAATATTTCATTTCATTTCAATATTTTCAGTCTTTACTTTTAGATAGATGATAATCCTATAAAAAATATTTCCAAATCATGATTTTTCAAATACATTTCGTTTGGCACCCATATTGTTCCTCAAACATATTTTCGATTGTAAGTCTTCTTAAAACTCTTTAGTTTGATACCCACATTGCAATATTTCATTTATTTAATCAATCCAAAACGGGCCACCCTAATGCTTAATAATATATGTATGTATAGTGAAAATATATTGTATCATGAAGTCAACAACAAGCCTGCAAAATATTAGTATTTTATTTTAGTTGTAAGAGCCCGCGCATCGACCGCAAAGTGACCCACAGCACACTAGTCGAATAAGACCAATTCTTGTTAAAAATTCTGGGTTCGGCAAAATGGTTTGGTGCATATTATTAGATAATGAATCCGTTTAAGCAAAAGATAAAGTCAAATTTCATTTCTCGCAGCCCTTTAGCTTATCGTTAATCTCAAGATTATCTGTTTTCAATAAAATTTGAATTGTTCTCTTGATAATTGCACTGGATTATAGTCAAAAGATGTAAAGAACAGCTTTAATATTGCTGGCGTGCTGGCATGTCGCTGGTTACAAATATTCTAATCTTTTTTTAATATTAGCTATAGTTTGCGAATTTTTGCAAATATAGGGAGAATTTCGGTTACTCTAATAGAAAAGCCATTATTTTCCATCATCGTGGAAAAATTTTGTTTATGCAAATGGGTATGGAAACACTGAACTGGCACAACCTCTAGAAACACTAATTGGTTTACTTATGTTTATGCATACAATATAAAAATTGCAAATATAAGAAAATAACAAAAAACTTTGTTCAAAATTTTTTTTATTTTAAAATAATTTGTTTATAATCTGAACGATTTTAATCATATTATTATCAAAAATCGGTAACATTAAGTCTCGCCTTTAATTTGGTAATTATTAAGTACCGATCGAGCAACATTTACCAAAGTTATATGGAAAAATTTTAGTGGATCTCCAGCTTTTTTCTAAAAAAATTTCTCTTAAATTGTATAAATAACTTTTAAATGAAAGAGCCGGATTCCAGAAAAGTGTGTCAGGGAGTTTCAAGCTAAATGCAAAGTATTATCGTCCTCAAAAGGATTTCCCAGGATATGTTAAATACTATTGCATTTACCTGCAGTCACTTTTTCACATCATGGAATTAACTAAAATATTTATGTATATCTAAACACTTATTGCACGTCNCTCAAAAGGATTTCCCAGGATATGTTAAATACTATTGCATTTACCTGCAGTCACTTTTTCACATCATGGAATTAACTAAAATATTTATGTATATCTAAACACTTATTGTACTTTCATATAACGGCAGAACTTGAGACCGCGAACAATTTTCAAGACTGCATAAATGGACTTAAAATGGGCGTTTCTCATCCGAATTGTATTATGTTAATGTATGTAAATACTTATATACTTGAAACTACTATTAACTTATCAAACGATTCGTAATCTTTGATAATACATGTTTGACTTCATTCACCACAATCTTGAAAACTGACCAAATCGGCCCATGGCCCACTTAATATTATATAAACATCCGAAAACATTAGAACGTTTGAAATATATCTCGTCTCACTTTTTTGAATTTTTCACTTGGTTGCTGAAGTAATGAAGAATTGAAAATTCATAAAGGAAAATTATAGTTTTTGTAAGTTTTATCTTAATATCTTAAAAACGTGTAGACTTATTGAAAAATGATAAATGAATGTGAGATACTAAGTTTAATAACCCTTAATTTGATATATCGTCCTATTTATAAGAATTAACGCATACCATAGATATTACAAGCCAAAGTTAAGGTTAAAAATTCATACACTTTGATTCAATTGCGCGGGCTAAAGATAAGTTTTAAATTAATCTTTCGTGGCCAATAACAATTGGCTTAGACCTAAGACATCATAATATTACTATTACAATACGGTCAAATGTCTTTTATTTTCCCCCATACAAAATCGACCCAGCCTAATGTACATATGTACGCATACATGTACACATGTATTTATTAGAAACTGTCATAAATTTTTCCCGCCAAATTAACTACTTTTTAACTTCGCCTCCAAACAGTTTTGAACTCAATTCTATTGAAAAGAGCGCGGGTACTTATTTTCCCGTATTCAACCAGGAACGGCCGTCAGCCACCACACATCGTCCGTACCCGCTCTACATTTGTACATATCCATAAAAAAATAATAATAAATCAAACATATTTGACAAGGGACTAATTTTTCGCTGGTTTATTTATTTTATCGCTTTATATTGAAAATACATTGGTGCAACATACTAAGCTTTCGAGTTAAAATTTTCAAAAAGGTGGCAACTCTCCTCAAAAATATTTGCAACAGTCATCTATCTTAAACTTCCTTAATTTTATACCTATATTTTAATAAGTCATTTAATTTATCAATTATGCAAATTTAGTTAAATTTTCAAACAGGTGCATCCCTCCTCAAATATATTTTCGGCCGTAAACCTTAATATTGAAATACTTCATTTATTTATTTTTGTAATATAAATGATCCTGCTATGATACCGAACAATACAACAAAAAATTATTCAAATCAGTTCAGCGGTTCTCGAGTTTCGATGACCGTGACAAGAGTTTTAAATGCCTTTAGTTTGGTACCGATATTGTAACATTTCATTTATTTTACCAATTCAATTTTCAAACAGGTGGCAACCGTCTTCAAAGAAACTTTCTACTGTAGGACTTTTAAAATCGATTTGGTTCGCTACGCACATTGCAATATTTCATTTGTTTATAACTGTTATAACTGTAAAAAACCTATATAAAATAGGTGACAATCCTGCACAAAGGTATTTCCTAAAGTTTTCTTTCCTCAACCTCTTTAATTTGATACCTATTTCAATTATATTGAGTTAAATTTTCAAACAGGCGGCAATCCTCCTCAGGCATATTTTCGGCTGTAAGCCTTCTTAAAAATCTAAAGTTTGACACCCAAATTACCGTATTTCATTTATTTTATCAAAATAACTGAGTTTAAATTTTCAAAGAAGTGGCAATTTTACTCAAAAATATTTCCAGCAGCTATCTTTCTTAAACCTCTTGAATTTAATATCTATATTGTAATATATCATTTAGTTTATCAATAAAATTGCGCTTAATTTTTTAACAGGTGGCAACCCTCCTTTAAAATATTTTCGACTGTAAGCCTTCTTAAAATTCTTTAGTTTGATACCCACATAGCAATATTTAATTTACTTTATCAATTTAACTGAGTTAAAATTTAAAAATTGGTGGCCACCTTTCTCCAAAATATTTCCAACAGATATCTTTCTTAAACCTCTTTAATTTGATACCCATGATGTAATATTTCATTTATTTTATCGATGTACTTTAGTTAAATTTTCAAACAGGTGGCAACACTCTTCAAACATATTTTCGGCTGTACGCCTTCTTAAAACTCTTTAGTTTGACACCCACATGGCAATAATGCATTTATTTTATAAATTTTTCTGAGTTAAAATTTTCAAATAGGTGGCAACCCTCGTCAAAAATATTTCCAGCAGTTATCTTTCTTAAAACTCCTTAATTTGATACCCATATTGTAATAATTTATTTACTTTATCAATATAATTGGGTTTAAAAATTTTCAAATAGGTAGCAACCCTCCAATTTTTTGCGATATCATTGGTTCTGGTATTATACCGAACAATACAAAAAAAAAGTTATTCAAATCGGTTCAGCCGTTCTCGAGTTTTTTGACGACCGTGACATACGAACACAACATTTTTATTAATATAGATTATTGACTGCATATTGGTACATCTTGCAAAAATGCCATGGAATTTCCAACCATGCATCTTCGTTCGCGGAAATGTGGTAATATGGATTTCCATTCCATCGTATGACGAGCCAGAAACACATTTCTATCCCAACAGAATGAAAAGTTCAGACTACGTCTCCCGTGGCATTAGAAGCTCTGAGTATGCAATAGGTGGTGATAGGGCTCCGATCACGGCAATCATCGGATGTTGATCTTGTTGTAACAGCATATAAATTTTCCAAAGAGTTTTAGGGAATGATGCTGGAATGATAGTCCTTGGGCAAAAAAGGTTGCTGTGGACAAATCAATTTTGAGAGCCCAAATATGAACCGATTTCAAGTTTTTTTTTTTTAATAAAAGATAATTAAATTTCGCGTCGACCTATCCGTGGCGGTTTTTTAAAAAAAGCCCTGGTTTTTGATTTGTTTCCACTTTCACTTTTTTGGAAAATACTTTAAATTAATTTCAAATGTCTGCAATTCTTTAAAAAATATTCATAAACCTTTTTCCGTATGATACATTTATTTAAAAAATGTATTTCATTCGTTATCTATACTAATATATATTTAAAAAATTATTTTTTTTCGCTTTTTTCTAATCGAAAAACTCGAGAACAGCTGTACCGATATTACTGAAATTCTGGACGTCGACTCTAGACCCTCAAAGGATGATAATAGAAGAAAAATAATTTCGATATATCAGGAGGGCGTGGCACCTCCCATACAAACTGAAGTTTTTACACAGCATATCTCTAGAAGTATTCATCATAGAGTGCTGTAACTTAGTGTAGAGGTATATAATACCAACGCCAAACTCATGGAAAAAATGGGAGTTATTGAAAAAGGGGGCGTGGCACCTCCCATACGAACTTAGTTTCTCACACCCGATACACATTCTAATAGAAATTCAGTTTGAATGCAGGTGCCACGTCCCCTTTTTCAATAACTCCCATTTTTTCCATGGGTTTGGCGTTGATATAATATATCCCTATATAAGTTACAGCACTCTACGATGAATGCTTCCAGAGATATGTTGTGTGAAAACTTTAGTTTGTATGGGAGGTGCCACGCCTCCTTGATATATCGAAATTATTTTTCTTTTATTATCATCCTTCTAGAGTCTAGAGTCGGTGTCCAAAATTTCAAAAATATCGATGCAGCTGTTCTTGATTCTTTAGATTAGAAAAAAAACGGCTTTCAAAATATATATCAGTAAAGATGGCAAATTAAAAATATTTTTTAGTTAAATATTTCTTATGGAAAAATGTTTATGAATAGTTTTTTTAAATAATTAATTAATAACAGTTCAAGTGAAAATTTTGTTTCTTTCATTTTTCAACATAAGTAAATAAAAAACCAGAACTTTTTTAAAAAATCGCCACGGAGAGATCGGCGCGAAATTTAATTATCTGTTATTAAAAAAAAAGAAACTTGACATCGGTTCATATTTGGGCTTTCAAAATTCATTTGTTTACAGCAACCTTTTTTGCCCCACTGTGCGTCGTCCGTGTACTTGAAAAGATGCCTTCTGACTTAAGTAAGATTCTGTTCGGGCGCACACGCCTCTGCCATTCCAACAGAAATTGCTTGCTGAGCATTTTGTTATGCTTCCTTACAGGAAACATTTGAGCCTCCCTATGAAGGTGGTGCTCATGCGACAGCTGAAGGTATAGTGTCGCTGTCCGGAGTGTGGCGTTCTGGGAAGTTTCCAGCTTCGTCCACTGCGACCAACTGGTCCCTGGCGACCGCACATGCGCAGCATAGTTCAGAACCGGCCGGCCAATTACCTTGTATGTTGCCAGCAACATTTCTTTGCTGCCAGCGAGCGACTTGGAACCTTGTTGTGGAAAGCAGGCTATAAAAAATATCCCTAAAAGTTTTGGGTTGTTCACCGTTGGACTTCCGCGCTGCGACCGGATGGAGTGAAGCGAGCCGCTGCGACAGTGACTACTTCGCGTTGAGTTGCTGTCCAAATTTGTGTCTTCGATTACAACTATAAATATGCCGTGCCGATCTTTATAGTTGGAGTTGGGTAAGAGAAGTATTGGGTGATCTATCTTGGTTCTTGGTTGTGATAGTGACTGCGGCTACTGAGCTCTGCAACAGGGGGCGCGGTAGTCATTTGTCCATTCCCGTGTGGTGCGCAGACCAGAGCATAGACAGAAGTGGCACCACTCAAAGCATGAGTTGCATTTGACTGATGGGACATTCCGATATATTCCAACCAACCAAGATTCGCTGTTCAGGCCCTTTGGGTGCTGGTTCGCACCTGCGTGTTACGCAAGCCGGTGGTCGTGTAGACGGGTGACGCCGTATGGCTTGAGCAACTGGGTGCCACAAAGTTTGTGGTCCACTTCCTGTGAGACCTAAGGCCTGAGCAGGTTCTTAGGTGACTCCATCCGTTACTGGTGTTGCACCTAACCCAAGTGTAGTTCGGGTGAAGTCGTTTCTGGCAGGCGTAGCAGAAGTAGATTTTTGGTCTGGAGTTGCGCTCAATACTGCAAGGCATTGTTCCATTGTTCCAGAGTTCGATTCCTAGTCGCAGCGGAATCGAAGTTCTTTCTATTAGCAGGCTCCCCTCAGAAAGCACGAGCAAACCTCCGAGTGTATTTCTGCCATGATTGTGTGACAGAATTAAGACGCTCGCCACAAACTGGAAGAGGGGTCCGCGAGTTCCAATATCCCGCGCTAATCTCTAGTATGCACCTACATACACTTCTTCCATGAACCAAAAGTACAAAATCACGCGGGCAGGAGAGTAGCCCGTTAGAATCGCATTTAGGAAAAAAGTTTAACGATTTTGACATTAGCCGTTTGTTTACATTTCTTCGTTGTTTACAATTTGTTGGTGGCTTTTTACTGCAATTTTCCTCATTTTCGCCTGTGACAACGTGTGTACACATAAGATAAAGAATAATTTAACACAACGGCATGATTTATAGAAGAATTTGCATAATAAAAATGATTATTCAGGCGTTCAACAAATTCGCGGTTTTCTCCGTTCTCTTCGTTGTTTACTTCTTACAACAAAGATGGCGTCGAGATTTCGGAAGCTAGAAAATTCCTTTTTCTCGTTCGTTCATGTCTTTCGTTCATGCAATTCTTCTGCATACATACACTTACGACGATTCCAGTGGTCTTGTTTAGTTACATTACCGGCATTATCAGCAGAATTTTCCTACCTTTGCGAACTTAAGCGAATGCGAGACCAGTATGCGGACTGTAATTTTTTTTTTAGTGGTAGATAAGCCTTAAAGATTGTGGTAGATTCCAAAAAAATGTGGTAGATTTACATATACATATTTATGTTATTTGTATGGGAAATTTTTTCGACTATGCGTGTATAGCACAGAAGGATTCTATTTGTAAATCTAAGAAAATTTGCTGGATCTAAAATCAATTTGGAGTTCGCCAAATTGCGAGAATAGGTTTCAAAGAAAATATCAAAATTTTCGCTGTTGGACCCACCACAAAATAGAGGTTTTTTTTTTTTAATTTTCAAATATGATAATGCCATTAAAGCATAAAATGGGCCTGAACTTTCTATTAGCTATANTGAAATTGGGTAACGAATCCATCAACTCAGTGTGGCGGGTGTGATCGTTGTCCCACCCGCCACTTTTGGAAAATGTCAATTTTCTCTGTAAATTAATAATTAAGTTTTATAATTTATTAGTTTTGTAATCATCTGATATCTGACTTCAAGTGTTAAGATTTTGAGGCTTATCCAATAAATGGTTAAAGAGAAATGACTTAAAGTTTGAGCAATAATGAGTTAAAATGTCCCACCCGTCACCTTGGAATGCCCCGTTTTTATAAATTGGTCCATTTTGTGTACTCCCGTGATATACTTTTGAGTGAAAAAGAAGTACGAGATATCCCTGTGGCTACTCCTCTTTCAGATTGGCTGGCTGGACCGTGGACCAATGAAATCGACAACAAAGAATGACTAGTATAACTATGTAATGAAGTTTTTAAGACTGACTAGGCATACATCCTATATTTGTTTAATGGGAATATATAGTATTTTCTAATGTTTAATTGAAAAAACTTTTCTAGGGGATTATTAATCTTACGTAAGATCTGCGGCGGGGGGAGGGGGATCAATTAAATCTTACAATTTATTACGTAAGGGGAGGGGGGGTTCAAAACAGGCGAAAACTCCCTTACGTATTATATGGAGAGCCCCCTACGAGTTTCTTGTTACACAGTTGAATGTGAAATTTTCTACATTCACCGCGGAAATAGACAAAATGTAGTATCAAAATGTTTGATTCGACATGCATACATATAGTTCTTATCATAATACTAGGTTCACATATGAGTAGATTATCCTCATTTTCGAGCTTAACACCCTTATCTGTAATTATAACAAGAGATTAGCCATATAAAATTCGTCCCTTGTTAATCTGTAATTATAAAATAATCTCAGATTAAACCGATAACTTTTCGGTGTCCATCCTAGTTTTATCGATTGTTTTTGCAAAAAAGAAGGAGAAATGCCAAATGTAAAAGTAAACAAAAATGTACGCTAGCAAGGAAAAGAGGTTTGTAAAGGTATTTTTAATAAAATATTAAGTTAAAATGTATTTATATTGCTTATTATCACGCTTATGATCACGGTGGCACAGAGAAGAAACATAACTTTTCCTTGAGATGTGAGAATAACAAGCACAACAAATTTGACGGCCAATAATCTGAGATTTGCCTGTGTAAACGGGGTGATTAAAAAACGAGCTTTGATTGGGATAATATTGATATGTGAACATAGTTTAACTTTGCGGCACTCACATATTGGCAAGATTTCACCATTTATTTTAAAATTTTTTAATTTTGAATGATTGTTTTTTAAAGGTATAACATATTTTTAAAAGAAACCATATAAATCCAAGTTTCAATCATTGTGCAAAATTAAAAATGAAATTAACAAACTTTGTAAAAATTTCGAGCTTTTTAATTCAATTTTTTAGAAACATTTCGAGTATGCAGTTTTGTAGCCCAATTTAAAGTACCATTGATTTTTGGGTATTTTTTCGTCAAAGGTGTTGCTCATTTTCTCCATATAACAAAAAAATCGTCGAAATAAATAAATAAATAATAATAGCTAACATGGTCAATAAAAAAATACTAAAAATCTGCTTACTCAAAATATTTCTTAAATATCGAATTAAAAAGTTCGAAATTTTTACGAAAGTTTGTTGATTTTTTATAACGTTGCGCAGAGTTTCACGCTTGGGTTTATATGGTTTTTGTTAAAGATTAAACTATATTTTTATAAACAAATAATGAAAATTAAAATATATTAAGATAAATGGTCAAATCTTGTCAAAATGTAAATGCCGTAAAGTTATGACAAGGTCTATAAATTCTTAGTATTTGCATACCCATTGTTCTAATTTTTATACCCGAGCGCACTTGTGTACAAGGGTATTATAACTTTGTTCACATAACGGTTGTTTGTAACCGGCAAAACGAATCGAGATAGATATAGACACATGTATACATAAATGATCAGAATGAAAAGAGAAATCGATTAAGCGGTGACTGTCTGTCCGTCCGTCTGTGCACACGATAACTCGAGTAAAAATTGAGATATCTTAACGAAACTTGGTACGTGCATTTCTTTCTGGCGTAGGACGGACTATTGAAAATGGGCAAAATCGGACAATAACCACGCCTTCCTCCCAAATAACGGTAATTTTCAGAAATACGAAAACTGCGATATTTTAGTAACTACTGGAGATTATTCACTCAAAATTGATATTTACAATAAGTTTTAGACGAAAAATAAGAATATTATAAATTTTTGGAAAATGGGCGTAGCCACGCCCACTTATGGTTAAATGTGTATATCTTGGTAACCGAAATGGTCGAAAATTTTCAAAATCGGACAATAACCACGCCCACATCCCATACAACGGCAATTTAGAGAAATCTTCGATAAATCAGTAAATATTAAAGCTAATTTATTCAAAATTGATGCTTGCAACAATTCCTTACCAAGAAATACCTTTATGATAAAATTTTGGAAAATGGGCCGCTTTTCATATAACGGTAAATTTCAGAACTGCTTGAAGCTTCAATAATTCGAAATTTAAGAACGTTAATTTTCTAAAAATTGATACACCCCTGCTTACCATGTAGCGGTAGCTTTCGGAAAGGTGAAAAACATATATTTAATACTTGCGTCGGGTATTTAACGTTCGGCTCCGCCCGAACTTAGACTTTCTTACTTGTTATTTTAAGAGATTAACATGCATTCTTATTCTATAAATAATCTTGTGCAAGCCTAAAAAAGGGATTATTATTGAAGATTAAAAAAAAAAAAATTTATTTGTTTCTCGTCATATATTTTAACCGACATTTTTTCCAGCTCACCCCTCCCTGTATCCACCACT
Source organism: Rhagoletis zephyria (assembly GCF_001687245.7). Taxonomy (NCBI): domain Eukaryota; kingdom Metazoa; phylum Arthropoda; class Insecta; order Diptera; family Tephritidae; genus Rhagoletis; species Rhagoletis zephyria. The sequence goes on from NW_016170142.1 coordinate 11,749, forward strand.
GGCCACACACCATGTAGCATTCAACATAATGAACTATTTTTAGTCGTTGAACTGCTCGTAAAATGAACACATTCACTCTCACCGAGTAGTTACGTGGAAATAGGAGCGTCGCCTACAATATTCCTAAGCATGCTCCCCATTGCGGATAGCTTTCATGAGTTAAAGCAGTGCAACATGGGTGTCAAAAAAATGTTCCATGTTCTTAAACAATAACATTGTCTTTCGCTGGCCGTTCAATGTGTTGACTATGAATTAATTTGTAATACAGTTTTGAAATTTCGGGCGTATTGTACCCACACTGTGATGTGTATTTCAAAAACCATTTTCGGGCGATCACAAATTAGACTTTTTTGTTCAAGTTCGCTGCATTGCGTTTCGCCTGAGTAGTTCGTTGGGCGATTGTTATATGTCGCCGACAGTCAAAGCAAATCTGTAGCCGAGATCAAGAATCAATAGCTTTTGAGTGGCAGTTGGCGCGTGTTTTTGTGTACGTTCGTATCGGTACGCGTAGCGCAAATATTTGATTTCATTGGCAACGAAAATTAATTAAGAACAGGGTCACTGTGCAATAAGAATTGAAAATGCTGCAATAATTGATAATCCACGGAATAGCAATTGTGTTTGTGTGTGTACTTGAGTGAATTGCACTCGTAGTGAGTCTCGAAGTTTTCTTTAATTCGTTCAAAAATTTATGGTTCGTGTTTCATAGTTTTTGGAGCTTTTCTTTTTGATTTCGGTGTATTTGAAGAAAATATATGTAAACGATGACACTTAACCTGCAAGATTATTGCTGTTGTGGAAGTGTCTGATTTCAATTACTAAAAACCGATTTTGGAATTGGAATTTTTGTTGAATGGGAAAAGTTTAAATATTCTGGCATTTACAAGAAAAACAAGACATAAAGGAAGTAATTTCATTGAAAATCAAAAACGAAATGGGGCTAATCAGGAAATAATTTTCATTTGTTGTAATGAATGTATACGGAAAACATATACTAACCTTTAAAAAATATACTAGTNTTAAAAACCGATTTTGGAATTGGAATTTTTGTTGAATGGGAAAAGTTTAAATATTCTGGCATTTACAAGAAAAACAAGACATAAGGAAGTAATTTCATTGAAAATCAAAAACGAAATGGGGGTAATCAGGAAATAATTTTCATTTGTTATAATGAATGTATACGGAAAACATATACTAACCTTTAAAAAATATACTAGTCCAATTTTTTGTTCTGATTAGGTTGAAACTGTCACGTCAGATGTTAAAAAATACAATACAAATTCCTCCATATGCCTCAGCTCGACATATTTTCTTCATAGGCTGGATATTTGCATACAAATTTATTAACATTTGGTTCAAGACCTCTGGAAGTGGCTAATGAGTTTCCTATCCTAAGAGGCATAAATAGATGCAAGCCCATAGCAAACTTTTCTATGCACATTTTGACCCATTTTCATATCCACACCTCACAGCTCATACATACATATCGTCACCTGAAATGCAAAATAACGTAACAACGTCGTCACTGAAATGCAAAAAGTCGTAACTTATAAAGAATTAAAAATTCACTTTTTGATTGCTATGATGGATTTCATCGAATTACAACTACCCACATCGTTTTATGAAAAAAAAGAATAGTCACGACTTTTTCCATATTTCAGGTGACGATATGTAGGAATAACACGAGAATCTTTATTCACTCACGGTAACGATATCTAGATATCGAGGTACAGTAAATGTTATTCTAACAGCCGCACTCAGAGTCGTTTAATGATTACTTAAGCCGCTTGTGTGGTGTATTTCGCTCTTTAACGTGTCCCTCAGTAACGATGTGAAAAAATTACGTCTCAGAGTCAGTTAATGATTCGTTAACGGCATTTAATGAACATTAAAGTTAAGTAAACACAAACCTTTACTTAACTTTTTAACGAATGATTTTGAAATTTTTTGTTTGTTTTCAATAAATTTTAATTTCGATAACGTTGCTGTAACAGTAGCAATGGCCCAGTGAGCAGAGCACTTTCGTGCTATCCAGGAGATACGAGTTCAATCCTCGGCAAGGAATTCTTTTTAATANCTGCCTAAAAAATTCATATTTTTTATTTTATCTCACGTTTGCATATTTTTTTAATTCATCTTTTTTCTTTTACTTTCAATTTTCAAATTTTTAGTTTTTCTTGCTTTAAAAAGATATTTTTTTCATTTCGTTTAGTTTTTAGAAAACTTTATGCTAAACTATAAATATAATAACACTATTAGGTGTAGTGGTAAACAGTGCGCGCTTTCACTCACCAGCACCTGGGTTCAAACCATGGTCAAAGCAACATCGCAAAAAAGTAGAAAAAGGTTTTTTCTTAACAGCGGTCGTCCCTCGGCAGGCAATGGCAAACCTCCGATTGTATTTCTGCCATGAAAAACAGCTTCTCATAAAAATACAATCGCCGTTCGGAGCCGGCGTAAAACTGTAGGTCCCTCCGCTTTGTGTGGCAATATCAAGGCGCACGCCACAAGTTGGAGGAGAAGCTCGGCCAAACACTAACATATGTGTAAGCGCCAATCTATTATTATTATTAGCACATCTTTCAATTACTAATTCTTTCGAAAGACTGAGGTGAGTTGAAAGACAGATGCCAGAATTGGCCTGTTATTGGTCTTGTTTGTCTTTTAGCAAACAATTTAATTAAATTTTAAAACATTTGTTTCCTTTTTAAAGCAAATCTATAAATCAAAAGCAAATTCATTCAAAAAAGCAAAATAATTCAATAAAGATAGTTTATAAAAATTAAACAAGTAAAAAAAGGAAAAGGAAAATTTTCCTGCCATAGGACTCGAACTCGGATCTCTTGAATGGCACGCCAGCACTCTGCTCACTCAGCCATTGCGTCTGTTCAGCCAGTGCGCGAAAAATTATATAAATACTTATTTTTATATTTTATTTCAAACTGAACGAGAAAAGTGAGTGATGCCACAAGAATGAAGGGCCGCAACTGGGGCCATACTTAAATATTCTATTTCATTATTTTTAACTCTGAGAGGAAACATTAATTAACAGATTCAACGATCATTAGTTAAGTGCCCGTTACAGCTAATTTAAGGAATGTTTCTGAGTGCGGTTGTAAGGGCCGTTAACATATATTTGACAGTTAATTTTCGACCTTTAATAAAAAGTGAAAGTTAATAACGAAACCATAGTCAAATCCCCACTGAAAAAATGGCCTTTAATGGCCTTGAAATTAGAAAAAATGCCAAGTGGAAATGAACTTAATGACTATTTTTTTAATGTAATGACGACTTTTGTCATTTATCATTTTTGCCATTTAATGCCTAGTGGAAATCCAGCATAAGGCCATTTCTAATGGTTCATATCCCAGTGACCGCGGTGAAGAAGTCTAATGAGGAGAAGTGGTGATCTCCGAAATAGTAGCTATAGCTTCTACCTATGGGTAAATTATTGTTGTTTTTCCAAAACATTTTTTCATTTGAAATGGCCTCAAGTTCAATAAAAATTGTTGGATATAATGGTTAAAAGGCCATAAATAACAAAAACAAATTTTAAGATATCCGTAAAACTTTTTTATTGAAATAGCCTAATGGTGAAACCATTGTTTTTCTTGCAACTAGAGGAACGAAGGGTATTGTGGATTCAGCGGCTAATGGGTACCACCTATTTAAAATAGCTGAGTCAGTAAAAAATAGCGATTCAAGCACAAATGAACTCTGTGAAGGAAAACCAATAAATAAATATATAAAAATATTGCAGTCAAATATGGTGTTTGAAAAGATATTATAGTATGTATTGGATTTTGACCCCTTTTGGTGAAAGGATTGCGTGCACTTTATGAAACTAATGTTTTATGAAACGTACGTTTTATGTCAAGTCCTATATTTGCACATTACTCGTCTTTGTTCTAAAATTCATTTATTTTTTTGATTTTGAATTTTTAATCAGCCACATTGCGTAAGTCGTAAATAAGGCTAAATTGTTCGACTAGACAAAATTGGCATTGTTTACTGTCGCGCTGAAATAAGTAAATGACCAAAAGCGTCAAAAACTGCGCAGTGCTGCAAGTTTTTCCGTTTTCATACACTAGTCGAGTCGAAATTTTAGGCAATGACATAAAATTTTCGATACGATTCGACTCTCGAACAAGTAATTTTTAAGCAAAAAACAAAACCGACTTCAGTTCTCATATAAAAATCTAGGAGTACCGTTATTTTTCCATGATCCAACGATCGGATCTAAACCAGATTATCTAGTATAGGACCACCTCTGAGNATAAAAAAATATATATTCCGACGAATTGATAAGCTCCTCCTTTTTTTTGAAGTCGGTTAAAAACGACTTGCATTCGGCACGACTCTCGCAATGAGGCTGATTATTTATTTTTAGGATTAAAAACTTACACTAGCGACTATTGTGGCTAATTTGCATTTTCGTAGTGTCAGCTACTGGTGTTAATAATTTTATAATATTTTATTATTTTTATAATTTTCTGGAATCATGA
>NW_016170143.1:0-1130 GCF_001687245.7 Rhagoletis zephyria
TTTAGTTACGACTTTACTCAATAGATGACATTTTACGATTGTGGCAATCATTTATATTAATTTATGAAGTATTAATGATTGACAGTTTTAAATCCTCTTTTTGTTTTGTTTTTATTTTCTGGATTATGCTACTTATCTAGTTAATGACTAAGTTGCTGCTTCGCCATTTTACTTTTTAATTTAATTAATTTAATTTTTTCAACTGTACAAAGCAAGCTTTAACATATTTTGAAGTCGTGTGCTTCCAAAGCAAAGGTTAATAAAACTGTTTTAACTGAAGAAACATTTTAAAGTATTAAATATACATACACACTTACATACATACATATAAGGTGAGGAAATTCGGGCATTGTAGACCAACTGTAATCAATTAAAAAATAACAAACCAAATAACAAGCTATGCGGCTACTTAATTAAAGTTTCAATTATTAAGCCTGGTTTTCACTATGTCAAATTCAGTGATATTTGTCGTCAAATAAGTGAAAACACATTGCCAAATGGGATCAAAATGCGGTGTATCGATTGATTTGGATCAGGATAGGTCTTTCTGGCTGTCAGTTTTTGGCCCATAATATCATCGGTGAAGGTATGGATAAAGGAGATAAAGTTTTGTCAAAATATGTCGTCAAATTTTGGCGTCAAAATATGACATAGTGAAAAGCAGTCTTAGGAGTAAATTTTGGCTTATAAACCTTATGGTGGCTACATATGTATGTAATTAGGGCGAAGTAATTTGTTTGTAGCGAAATTTTCAAAGAAAGTGTATAGCAAATTCAAATTTACTGATTATTTCTAGCAAAAATTGTGAATAAACTATACATATACCAAAAATTACGTTTGACCCTCCCAATTTTCAAAAGAGAAAGCAGTATATTACAGTTTTTTGGTCGACATTTTTTTTGATTGTACCAAAAAATTTTGTAAGAAATAAATAAGCATAACGAACTTTATCAATGACAAGAGGCACAAAGCAATTTTAATTGCCATGATTAAGCGTTGCAATTGCGTATGAAATGAAATGAGAGAGGTATACAATACAAAAACGCCCTGAAGTTAGGACTTATTTGATGCCAATTTTTATATTATCAATTATGAAAACAAAATATATCAAGCTTTTAGTGCAGTTTACT
>NW_016170143.1:12855-16253 GCF_001687245.7 Rhagoletis zephyria
TCTTCGTTTTCTTTACAGACTTAAGTTGAGCTTGCACGCTCTGTTTGAGGTGTGCATTTCCATTGTTTTTCTAACGAATAGAGGGACCAACAGTATTATGCCGTATCTAAATGACACGTCTTCGAGAAGCAATTTCTTGACATGCCGTATAATCATTTATTAGAATTTTTAGAACTCGAGGGTGAAGAATTACCGCTGCCAGATCCTGGAATTCTATGTCATATGCAAGGCATGGAGGTATATGTCCAGTTTTAAACAAAAGTTTCACGACGTGTTGTTTAAAAGAACCGGGAAGGCATTATGTCGGTGACGGTTGGGAGGAGGAAAATAATCCCTCGTTAGAAACTAAAAAAAATTTGTTGTAATGTAAGACAAACATAATTTTCTATTTACTCGGTTTTGTGAAGTATGAAGAAAACACAAGATTTTGTAAATGTAAAATTAAGTTCGTTCAGAAACAATTATAATACACTGATTTTTCTTTTAAAAATTAGGAGGTTCAAACGTGGTATAAGTTTGTTCAGCATTTTTGCTCAGAAGCGAACGTAGAATTCGAATATGCCACACACTTTTTTAAAAATTAAAGTACTCTGTCCTAATGTACATACATATATATGGCATAAGAGATGAAGCCAAGTTGCGGTTCAACGAATGGATGACAGTGTGAAAAACAAGCTAGGGTCATATAAAAAGTGTGGCGTTGATGCCCATACGACTGGCAAGGCTACTTCAGTTGCGTCAAACTGACGTGCGTTTGAAAAGCGACATTTCGTGCTACATTTTTAGTGAAGGCAAATCTGTAAATCGTTGCTCGTGGAAGAAGTTAGTGAAATATCTGAGAAATACGTTATTTAATGCTTTTTTTACTATGAAAAAGGTGAAAATTATGCAAAAATTTGCCAAAACATTTTTGAAGTGTACGGTGAGAATGCCATGAGTGAACGTGGAACCCAGGGGTGGTTTCTCCATTTCGTATAATAAATTCGATTGCATTGGCGCAATATCGATGAATATTTTTCTTGATTTTTGCTGATGAAGCAGCAGCCACAAAAATATTAAATCTCGTCGACAAAAAAATTGAAAATGTGTTTCAGTTCTGCCCTTGAAGAATTTCAACTACTTGTCTAGGTACATTAACAAAATTACATAAAGTTAAAAAAAAAAGTCCGTTCAAGCCAATGAGCAATTTGTGTCACATTTACTCGTAAATTCTGTGCTGATGGAAAGCGAACACAACTTTTATTACCACTTTGCTGTCACTGACTACATTTCATTTACATACTCAATGTACCTCGTTTCCTTCTTTAACAAGTTTTTGACATGGCTTTTCGGGAATCACTACTCTAACTTGTCTAGTACAAGTATGCTGAGTTGGATACATGCACAACTGTTTACTCAGTTGCAGCAATGTACATATTTTTCCATTCGAAATCAACCTACCTGATGCTACCGTTCAGCAGCAAATCAAATGTTCTCCACTCATATTTCAATGTTCCTGAATGTTAGTGTAAATGGATTTACGTGGCGCTCGTCAGAATACTGCACATTAGGCTGGGTCGTAAAGAAAAAATTCAAATTAAACACCGTTTCAAAGTTTAATGGGAGAGGATATTGCCTTAAAAAAGTATCCTTTCCAATGTCCACTGTCGACTCCTTTGCCAAAAATTGTCGCATGCCACAGAAACGAAGTTTATAGGAGAGCGTTTTTCTGCCTACCACAATTTTTTGAATTTCTATATTTTTTTTTACTTTTTTTTTACTACATCCAAAATTCTTTTGTACGGCACATACGATAGCCCGCAAGAAAAAATGCGTTGTAAGATGGGATAAAATATGCAGTAGATTTCAGCTACAATATTTTACAAAAGTATTTTTTAAAAGTATTCAACTCGGAACCCGTTGATGGTAACAGGGGAAGACCTCCTCTGCATTGGAAGGGCCAGTTGGATAAGGACTCGGCTTCCCCTTTCTTTTTCAATTGGCGCCAGTTGGCACAGAAGAGAAACGACTGGCGTGCTGTACATCGCCAAGAAAGAAGAAGAATTGCCATTCCCCCAACAGTCCCAGAACTATGCTAATTTGTTATAACAACTAAAAAAACAAATTTCTATTTATGAAAAACTGCTTACTACATCTAAGTAGTTCGTCATTATTTAGTTTCCTATCAAACGCCAGGCCTGTTACCAGCTGGTCAAATATAAAGCGTTCCCTTTGTACTATATGTATTCCTTACTTACTAGTGGCTGCTGTTACAATACAATTAAACCTCTCTGGGGACTACCCAAGGATTAACCAAATTTAGAAAATGGTAAGCGAAATTCTACCAAATACAGCTGCCAGTTATTTGCATCAATTTGTGTTTGTGAAATAACGCGTGTATATGTACGGCTTTTTAGAGCGATGTCCTCAATTTTTCAGTCCTGCTGTTCCTGTGACTACGACTATTACAGTGGTGCAGAAATTGAATTGCGTTAATTAATTAATACCTAATGGCGCGTTAGTATTAAAAGGCACATCGAAGACAACCATATCAACAACAATATGGTGTTGTTGCCGCCGAAGATGTGTCGCAGAAGTGGCTTTGCGCAGTGCACCGTTTGAAGGTATTAACTGAATTGAATTATTTGGTTAAGCGCAATTATATGAAAATCTTAATTGACAAAAACAGCCAGCGTGCGTAATGAACATTATTTGATATCGTATGTAGCAATGCATAAATTTATATTTGCATTAGTTAGACCGGTGGCTTACATATTGAAAATTTTAACAAATTTATTTTGATCAAATTTATGGGTTTTTATCTTTAGTCTGCCTGACTTCTGATTCTATTCTTCTTAATCAATTTTTCGGTGAAAGATCTATCAGGAGTATTCTCAAAGGCTTACTGTCTTTTCGGTACCACATCTGGATTGAGTAATATGTAGAAATTTGGCACGCAGTGTCAATTAACTTTTGGTGAGCGAAATTTGGGAATGTTAATTGATTGTAAATTGTTTCTCGTGGAGTTGACTGATTGTCTTATTAACTCATTAATCAGTTAAATTTTATGCGAATTGGAGTTTTCTAGAACCGAAGTTGTAAACATTATTTTATTATTATACATTTTTTGTTTCATATCAATAACTCATTGATATATTTCATTTATCTTAAGCATTTGTTCTAAAAGATTTACAGCCAATTTCAGGAAAGCAATTTAAGTGAAAAATGATTTAAATTTTTTGAATTTTATATGGAAATTGACAGAAAATAACAAAATAATTTTCATTTTAAATTTCTGGAAAAAATTAAAATTTTTGCTGCAAACACCAGAGGTTTTCCATTTGACAAATGTTCACACAGACCTTGCAATCCATTTTTTCAGAGTATTCTGCATTGTAAAGAAATTTTAAAGAATTCGT
>NW_016170144.1:0-533 GCF_001687245.7 Rhagoletis zephyria
GTTCGGCTCCGCCCGAACTTAGACTTTCTTACTTGTTAAATTAATATTTGATTTTTGTGCTCTAAGCCGTGTATAAAAAAATACATTTAAAGTTTTGCTGCTTTATTTACTTATATTTTAGTCCATATTTCGCCTTCAATCTGAAGGCATTTCAGGAACTATTAGCTTTGTCAGGTCGTTAATTTTTCTCCATGCAAAGAAGTCGTCGATCACACTTTGTATGGAAGAAAATGACTGACACCGTCAACAATAAAAATTGCAAAAGATACATTGAATGGGCTACAAGATTTTTATACCCGAGCTCACTTGTGCACAAGGGTATTATAACTTTGTTCACATAACGGTTGTTTGTAACAGGCAAAACGAATCGAGATAGATATAGACAAATGTATACATAAATGATCAGAATGAAAAGAGAAATCGATTAAGCGGTGACTGTCTGTCCGTCCGTCCGTCCGCCTGTGCACACGATAACTCGAGTAAAAATTGAGATATCTTAACGAAATTTGGTACGTGAACGTCTTTTGGGCGTA
>NW_016170144.1:4013-8693 GCF_001687245.7 Rhagoletis zephyria
ATCTTCGATAAATCAGTAAATATTGAAGCTAATTTATTCAAAATTGATGGTTGCAACAAATTTCTTTACCAAGAAATACGTTTATGACAAAATTTTGGAAAATGGGCGTAGCACCGCCCACTTGTGATCACATATATGTATCTCGCTAACCGTTCTAGCAATTTGTACCAAGCTCGGTATGGTTATTGTGCTTGCCACATAAAAGCAAACCGTTGAAAATTGTTGAAATCGGACTAAAATTGAGGCCGCTTTTCATATAACGGTAAATTTCAGAAATGCTTGAAATTTCAATATTTCGAAATTTAAGGACGCTAATTTACTTAAAATGTATACACCCCGGCTTATCATGTAGCGGTAGCTTTCGGAAAGGTGGAAAACATATATTTAATACTTGCGCCGGGTATTTAATGTTCGGCTCCGCCCGAACTTAGACTTTCTTACTTGTTTGTTTTTATTTGTTATATTTAATTTCCTATTAAAAAGAAGTACCAGAAAAAATATGTTTCACTAAAACTCTAATTTTTGCGAGCGCTAATTGAATAACAGAGATAGGGGTGAAATTTCGCCACAATTATATTTTTGTGACCGACAGCGAAACTTTCATATGGGAGCGAAAGAAACAAAACATGCATTGCACAGTCTAATATAGATATAGTTACAATATTTATTTATATATAGTATATTATAGCATAGTATAATATGTAGTAGTTATAGTAGGGTTAGAATTGTAATGGATTATTTGAATATTTGTTGGGATGCAATTTCATAATTCTTTTATGCCATCTTTTTCTTTTTTGGCGCTGTAACCGCCTAAGCGATTTTGGCCGAGTTCAGCAAAGCACGCCAGTCGTTTCTCCTCTGTGCCAACTGACGCCAATTGGAAACGCCAAGTGAAGCCAAGTCCTTCTCCACCTGATCTTTCCATCGCAGTGGGGGCCTCCCTCTTCCTCTGCTACCACCAGCGGGTTCCGAGTTGAATACTTTCAGAGCTGGATTTCGTTCTTTGATTTTGTCGAAAATTAAATTATATCCCGGGATCCCGAGGGCTTCATCCCGGGATTGCGGGACTCAAACAAGGCCTGGGATCCCGTATCCTGGGACTTGATGCCTTAATATGTACATATTGCTGCATAGTGGAGGAGTCGCCAAGGCGACAATAAAAGTGAAGAAAACGAAGACAAAATCACTTCAATATGACTGCGATACTTCGCTTAAATTCTATGAGAACACACAACTACACACTTACTTAGGGTTTCACCGGACAATATTGTCAAGAAAATTATGTCGAAATGATGTTTTTGTTGTAAACACGGCGAATTCATATTGCAACAAACACATCATTTTGACATAATTGTCTTGACAATATTGTCCGGTGTAAACCCTAAGTTAAAGGCATACAAATGCGTATTGTTTTTTCTGTTGTCACGTTTTTCGTTTCATCGAGTTTCAGTGCTTGCCACATAAAAGCAAAACTCAGTTCAGTGACTCAGAAACCACTTTGAGTTTTTTTCACAATGTTTTTCAAGGACTTTTTTTTTTTTTTTTTTTTTTTTTTTTGTATAAGAATATTGTGTACACTTTAACTAAACCCATTAAAAAAAACAAAGATTCAAAAAAGTTTTGGCCAAATTTCGAAACGTTTGCTCTGAATGTTTAAAACATTTTTAGGAATGAAGTTTTATAGTCCATGGAATTTTAGTATAACCACCAACGTGTAGAAAAAAAATGTCGTTGATTAAGAAATAATTTTTCCGCCGGTCTTTTGTGCTTTTTCATTTAAAAGTTGTCATTTATAAAAACTGGCATTGACTAGCACTATGAACAATCATAGTGTGTAATTAGTAATTACATGACTGTTATTTTTTTCTTTTTATTTAAAGAATCATTTAAAATATTTAGGCAGTAAAAAGCTCCTCACGATTCCAATAAAATGTGTTTTGAATTGAGCACGATATGTTCGCCTTTTATCGATCTACATATAAATGTATATATACATAAAGTAGCCATTAGAGCACTTGAAAATCAAGGCAATAAAATATACCACAATTTTGGAAAGAAATTTAGACTGTAGAGACAACTACGAGAACTAAAGCGGGAACGAAAAGTTTTATTTCTTTTTCAAATAAAATACTTCAACAATAATGTAGCAAAATAAAATAATTACCTTTCTACCAACCCAAATTTTTTCTACCAATTTTGGTAACAATTTACCAAAGTGGCAATCCTGTTCGTGGATACTCACACCTACTTGTTCACTCATTTTGATTACACATACAGATGCAATTCGCTAAAAATGTTTGTTTCCCTCTGGACATAATTATCTCAACTAATGCCCGCGTTTTGTATATTTTGGCATCTTGTGCGAATTGCATCTGTATGTGTGATCAGAACAAGAGAACAAGTACATATGTGCAAGTACCAGTGTCGCCAGAAAATTTGGGCCGACCGGCTAAATTGGCCAAAAAACCCCTAAAAGTGGCTAAAATATTTCAACTAAAATTAACATATTTTATTAAAACAAATCGCAAGTAGAAAGACTGGTAAATCCATTAAATTACTTTTAGTTAGCAAAGGTTATACACATATAGATTATATACACAAAAACAGAGACTGTTAAACTTATTACAAGTTGTTTTTATTTAACAAAGGAAACTGTTATACATAGCTAACATCTACATCGGAAGTCATGTTTGTATTAATTGAATCTAAAAAATAGATCAATTACAAACTAATGGTGTTTTCTTTTCTATTGAAAAATTTTGCCTCTTATATTGTAACATTTGCACTAGGTTAATTTTCGACCTGCAAAATAGCTATATAGCAGAAAGTATTACACTTTTGCTTAGTAGGAGGGCAATATTTTGAGAAATGAACACGTAAAACTGTGAAATGGCTGAGGAAAATAGGGCGAGATTATTTCGAGAAAAAAAGCCATTAGTTTATATTTAGCAAGCCGGTTGTTTTTAAAGCTTTAACAATTTAACCATTTAATTTTATTTTGATGTCCATATATTCGAAAAGTTTCCTTTTTATTACAGCGCTTTTATCAATTCACAATGTTGTTTGTCCAGACACCTTCGCTTTTTATAATCAAATTCTAGAGATCAACCTCGTCGGTAGATATCATATCCAAGAACATACATTAAGACCTGAGAGCAGCATTTCCAGAAGAGGTATTATTTCCGTTTTGCAGGAATTTTGAACAAAAAAGTGATGGCGGGAATAATGGTCGTGAAAACGAGGAAAATCACATACGCCGTGCCCATAAATATTACAATACTACTATTAGGCTAAAATGGTGTGCGATACATTCATGGGAAAGCTGTTTGGAATTTAAAGTTTAGTTACGCGAAGAATCCCGTCCGTCAGCATCCACATCCAATCAAACTCGAGCATATTACACAATATGTGCAGTAAGCCTTCATCCTAAGAAATCTTAATTGCAAAAACATGCAAACACGCAAAAGCATGTGCAAACATATAATTTAATTCATAATAACTAATCGCCAGCTGAAAATTTCGCAGTTCACTAATGGTTCCGTAGCACATCAAGCTAAAAATACAGAGATAAAGCTATATGCGTCTGTGGCGGAGCACAATATTGCATTTGATCACTTACCAGTGCTGTTGAAAACAGTATTTAGTGATTCAAAACTTGCATCATAATTGCACGCGAATGATATGTAAAAAGAACTCATAAATAGATGCAATATATGTTTTAAAGTAATATTTTTTATATTAAGAATATTACATCTAAATTGAATTGTTATTGTTATTGACTGAGTTGTTAAAATAGGGCTATTGATCGTATGAGAAACAAAACACGGAGAAAAATTTGCCATTCTTAAAAACTGGGGGGAAACGGGAAAACCCAAAATAAAAAACCGGGAAAATATATAGAATTGCAAGGACAAAGAGGGAATAGGTTCGCCTAAAACCTGGCAACACTGCACGAGAGGTAAATGTCTCCTCGTCGGAAGTAGTTAAATATTGCGCCTAAAAATATGCACTGCATACGCCACAGCGGAAATGGACGATACGCCATTTATTTAAATGAAACTNCCTGGCAACACTGCACGAGAGGTAAATGTCTCCTCGTCGGAAGTAGTTAAATATTGCGCCTAAAAATATGCACTGCATACGCCACAGCGGAAATTAGTGCTCGTATGTATGTACACATATAAGTATGTGCGTAAGTTGAAAGTGTATACCCTACAAGAAAAGGACATTTTAGACTGACCGATTCTCAACACACTCAAATAAAAACCAATACACATACAGAACGCTGTAAAAATTTCCCTACGACCAATTAGTCTGTCGTCTTTCCTGTTGAAATCTCTAGAGAGACTAATAGATGGGCACATTAGAGACAAGGTGGGCAGCAAACTTTCGGCAGCCCAACATGCCTACAACAAAGGGAGATCAGTCGAAACAGCACTCCATTCTTTAGTGCACACAATTGAAAGATCACTTTATGACAAAGAATACACCCTCGCGGCCTTCCTGGACATCGAGGGTGCTGTCAACTATGTATCTCCTGCAGCGATTATCTCATCTCTGATAAATCTGGGAGTAAGCAATTCACTAACCTCATTTATTGAACGAATGTTAATCGGCCGAGAAATAAGCGCAGGATTAGGTGAATCAGTAATAAAAAGGTTCCCCGTCAGGGGTACACCC
>NW_016170144.1:13742-13936 GCF_001687245.7 Rhagoletis zephyria
CTACGTACCGAATTTTAAGCAAATCGGACCATAAATACGATTTCTTCGAAGAGATCGGTCCCTCGTCCACTTCTCGGACAAAATGCATCATATGTGCTAATATATGGTAAAAAGCTACCTACGTACCGAATTTTAAGCAAATCGGACCGTAAATACGATTTTTTCGAATAGATCAGTCCCTGGTCCACTTCCCG
>NW_016170144.1:14062-16253 GCF_001687245.7 Rhagoletis zephyria
CTTATCCAGCTAAAAACCTACTTACGTACCGAATTTTAAGCAAATCGGACCATAAATCATTTTTTGGAATAGATCGGTCCCTGGTCCACTTCTCGGAAAAAATTGATCACATATGCTAATACATGCTAAAAAGCTACCTGCGCACCGAATTTTAAGCAAATCGGACCGTAAATTCGATTTTTTCGAATAGATCGGTCCCTGGACCACTTCCCGGAAAAAATGGGTCATATATGCTAATATATGCTAAAAAGCTACTTACGTACTAAATTTTAAGCAAATCGGACTATAATTAGATTTTTTCGAATAGACCGGCCCCTGGTCCACTTACCCGAAAAAAGTAAACATTTTTTAGCCTAAAACATGGTGGTTNAAGCCAGCAACTATTCCAGCTTTGGAAGACAACATTTCCGAAGAAATTCGGGCTATTCCGGCCGAAATGCTCGAAAAAGTTGCCCAAAATTGGACTTTCCGAATGGACCACCTAAGACGCAGCCGCGGTCAACATTTAAATGAAATTATCTTCAAAAAGTAAATGTCATGGACCAATCTAACGTTTCAAATAAAGAACCGATGAGATTTTGCAAATTTTATGCGTTTTTTTTTAAAAAAAAGGTATCAAGCTCTTAAAAAATCACCCGTTATAATTAGTATAGATTATGTGTACTGCTCAACCTGAAAATAGCGACTAAATGCGCTCCGTGAAATTCAACATGGCGAACCTGTATTTTTCGTAGTTACGCATGTGTTAGTGCTCTGCAGCAGAACTGCCACTTTAATGCGGGGTAAAAGCTGGCACAACTTTTTGAGAAACTTTACCTCACCGCACTGCCTCTCTTGCCTACAAACAGAGTTGTTCTGGTGGCAGAAATGTTCCAGTGTGAAACCCACTAAGTGATACAGTGGAAGCTCTGCAAAACAAAAATGGCGCTTTTGACTCTGTACAGATTAGAGGTTTACGCCGACAGGCATTGCGGCGGCGGCGTGGTCAACTTCAAAAAGAATCGGCGGCGGCGGCGATGCCGGCGCGTCTGGAAACGCCGGCGCTACTGCCTATGAGGTAGATTCAAAAGAGCCATGAGGCTACTAATCTTATCATGTCATCTCGTCAGCGTTAGGCATTCACTATGCCATTCAGATTATAATTCTATTTAATTGATTCATTGAACTAGTTTTAAATTTAAATTACGATGGACGAACAGAGGAAGGTCTGAGGTATATATATATATACATAAATGGCTCTGTACCCTGCAGGGAAACCGCGGACTAGTGAATCAAATTTCTAGTTCCGTACTAGGTCTTTATCACCAAAAATGAACTAGTCCCATAGGAACTATATCTCCACCAGTCCAAAATCGGCGTAAAGTGGTACTTTTAAAAACTTATTTTTTTCAGTTTTTTTCACTAGAAATATATCTCTAAAGTGACGAATTTAGAACTGGTTCGGAACTATAGAAAAAGAGATGCAGAAAGAACTAGACCTTATTTGTCGAATTTAGAACTAGTTCGCAACTATCGAAAAAGGAATGCAGCGGGGGGCTTGTTTTCTTTACATAGGTATGTGTTCCGCAGCTTTTTCCTTCAGATACGCTTCAATTCTGCAATTCGCAGATGCTTTTTCATGCTTGGTAATACAAAACAAAATGTTGTGTTAACATTTCAACATCTTGGGTCTGTCTGGAATCTAACAGCGAGAACCTCTGCAAACTCAGCTATAGCTAAAGGTATGTAAACGTACATTTCTCACAATCATTCAAGCAAATTTAATTTCAAATTGAAAACACATTTCTTTCAAAATAACTCAAAATCGCACACACGGAAGAACCAAAAAGTTTGAAAAATCATGATACATTTTTCTTTCGTCTGTCGATTTTAGAACTGGTTCGGAACTATAGAATTTAGGACTAGTTTGGAACTATCGAAAAAGGGATGCAGCGGAGAGCAATTGACACTTCCTAGGACATCGCCAAGTTTGCATGTAAAAGAGATTAATCGCGATCCAGTACTGGGGCCAAATGTACTAGAAGCGCACCAGTTCAGAACTAGAGATTTTCCCCACAGGGTATGTTCTCTACACCATGCAGGAAATGTATCTAACTATAAGCTAACTTTAAGTTGATTAGGAAGGAGCTAAAAGTCACTTATTATCTGTATATTTTCTTTGACGAAAGCTAACTATATTTCCATGGCGATG
>NW_016170145.1:0-16248 GCF_001687245.7 Rhagoletis zephyria
TCAAATTTAGCTGGAATGAATTGTGCAACCATTGCATTTGTTGCTAATATTCTTTGCTGATTGGAATTTATAAATTTTAGTTGCAATAACAAGTGTCAGTTTTCTATGCGCTGAAGTTGATGAGCGCATAGCTGGTGTTAACTTATACTACATAAAAGGTAAACTTCAAAGGTTAGGGGGGGAGGGGTGTTGGGCCCCCTGCCCCTAGGTAGCGACGCGCATGTTACAGCCGCATTATTAGGGCCGTTTGCTCAAAGCCTGGTTGACACTAATCTCCGGTTAAAGATCGTTATCGACGTTACGGACACCCTGTTATATGAATGGTGTCAAAGACGTCGATAACGATCTTAACCGGAGCTTAGTGTCAACCAGGCTTTGAGCAAATGGTCCTTAGAGTTCTGTTACACTAGTCCAGCACTATACATCTGTGTTGGTCTTATCCCCGTTAGATTCCATGACCCTAAAATTGTTGCAAAGTGTAGTATTTTATTAATAACTTGCAAAGGAAACAAAAATTTTGTTTTTACCAAAACTCAAAAATTCATATCTAATGGCGACTCATGCACAGGTACCATGAAAAATATTTAGCCCAACAAAAGATTAGTTTTTGATTTATTCAATTTCAAAAATTTGGGTAATTTTGCAATTTTTTGATTTTTTCAATATTTTTTTTTATTACATAGTATTCTCCTTAATAGGAGCACAGATGTTCTTTTGTAGCTATAATAGTTTTTGAGATATTCAGAAAATTAACTTGAAAAAGTGGAAAAATAGTGAAATTTTGAATTTCGCATAACTTTTGCAAATGCTTTTTTATTTTTTTTTGTTGGTGGAACTTCATTATAGGTTGAAAGACAACTTCTGACCAAATTTCATCCAAATTGAAACGGGTCGAGTCCAACCATTGGTCGATTTGCCACGGAATTTCCCACATGCCGTTTAAGAGGCGCTAATATTTTTACCTTTTTGTTGTTTACGTACAATATGATAAGTAAAAAACAAGTACCTAATTAATTAAAACAAGTTTTTAAAGACAAGGGCTCTGTTTTCGTATTTTCCAGCAAGAAACTATCCAGTAACTTGCCAGTAACCAAATTTCGGAGAGTAAAGCCCAAAATATAACAGCGCAGTGGCGGAGGGAAACATGCAAGAAAGTACGAAAACGCAAAACTACCAAACAGTTGCAAGTTTTATGAACAGCTGATTAATTTGTTATTTTCCGAAGCATTTTTCTAATAGAAACCGTATTTCCCATCCTTTGTATGTATATGAAATAGGTTTATTTTGTCAATTGCAACTATAAAAGCCCCACAAACAATTCTTTTGTCAGTTTGAATTACACTAAGCATCATGCTGTATTACTAGAAAATAGTTACTAGTAAAAATGTATCCAATAAATTTTTATTCATCATTCAAATAATTTCAAATAACGAACAAATTTTTATTCATCATTCAAGTAATTTCCAATGGAGAATAAATTTTCATTCATGATTCAAGTAATACTGAATAATTTTTTATTTGTTGTATGTATATAAACATGAACATAAATATGTATGTACCCTGTCGGAAATAACTGACTTGTCTCAGAAATTCATCAATTGACAAAGTAGTTGGAAACAAACTATTTGTGCAGTTTGAGACAACAAGTCGATTCTCTTAAGGCATGTAGTGTTACAAGAGATCGAAGTGAATGTTGCTAGCAATTCGCTCTAAACTTTTCGTAAATTAGAGTTTTCGTCGTTGTTAAAATCGTGGTATTATCTTTAAAAAAATAACAGTTTTCAAGCATTCGCTCATGGGCATTGTAATCTAGAGTATGTAAAACATGTTTTTTCATTGTCACGCCATCTAAAAACTGACGTAAGACATACATAGATATTCACGGACTGATTTTTTTTGTTTACTCATTATGATGGATTAGGAAAATAGTTACGAGAGTGGTCGAGATGGGCGGTCTAATTTCCTTTTTCATATATCTGTGTTCATGGGCGTAGCCAGGTAGGGGCAGGGGGTGCTCGAGCCCCCCCTAACTTTCAAATTTTCCTTATATATATATAGAATAGTACCCTGAAATGCCAGCTTAATAGGGTCGAGACCCCCCCTAAATTTCATTCTGGCTACGCCGATGTCTGTGTTCGTATGGAAAAGTAGCTTATGTCGAAAGGCTGGCTTTAGTATATTGCGGCATTCCCTTTATTCTTTAAACGACAAAGAATTTTTTGATGAGACTTAATAATAATATTGACTTGCTAGTATCGGAGCTATTTCTTGCACGTTTATTTGCCAAAAGTTCTCAACGGCTCATGGGTGTCAAGCAAAAGTGAGTTGAGAGCTTTGAGCATCCAGACTATTTATGTGGTTTTTAAAAAGGGTTGCTACCTGTTTTAAATGTTAAATTCAAATTAAATTAAATTAATAAAAGATGGATATCAGTCGAAATAATTTTCAAAAAGGTTTATTTCTAATCTACATGCAGGAGGGTTGCCACCTGTTCAAAATATCAGGTTTAAGGTGAATTAAAGCACATTGGGTAATGAAATTATATATGGGTGTCAGGCGATAGAGGTCTAAGAACGTTTCAGTTTAAAAATATTTTCAAAAGTGTTGCCACGTAATTGAAGTAGAATTTAATTCAAGTATACACAAGGTGTATGAAATAACAATATATGGGAGCTAAACTAAAGAGCGTTAAGAAATCTTTAGCATATTTTTGAGGCGTTTAAAGAGGATATCCACCTGTTTGAAAATATTCAAATTAATTACTTATATTTTAAATGCATTTTGATTTGTGATTTTTCAGCTAAATAATATTCTTTTAGGCAACGCAGCTACTTTGGGATTTTTGGGACTATTTCGGGTTTTTTGGGACTATTTCGATATTCTCGGGGTTCTCTGGAATATATCGGGATTTTGGGACTGTTTTGGTATTTTTGAACTATTTCGAGATTCCTCCGGGATTTTCAGGACTATTCCGGGTTTTTCGAGAATACTTGGAGATTTTTCGGTATTCTCGGCTCTAAATCGGGATCTGCGTTTTTTGGGACCAATTTAGANGTTGAATTTCTAGGATTTGTTGTCTCGAAAGATGGCATTGGAAGATCAAAGGATAAAGTAAAAGACATAATCAACAACGAGGTTCGANGACAATTTCTGGTTTTTCGAGACTACTTCGGGATTTTCGGTGTTCTCGGGGATATATCATGAGTTTTGGACAATTTCGAGATTTTCGAGTCTACCTGGGGATTTTCAAGACTTCTTCGGGAATTACGAGACTTCTTCATGATTTTCAGAATATTAAGGACTTTTTCGGGTTTTTCGAGACTACTTAGAGATTTTCGGAATTCTCGGCTCTAAATCGGGATCTGCGGGACTACTTCAGAATTTTTCGACTATTTCAAGATTTTCGAGACATCTTCGGTATTTGCGGGACTAATTCGGTGTTTACGGAACTGTTCCGGGTTTTTCGAGACTACTTCGAGATTCCGGGATTTCTTCTGGATTTTTTGAACTACTTCGGATTTTGGAGACAATTTGTCTGAAAACAGGACCAATCCTGGAAAACCAGAACGTCTGGCACTCCCAAAGTTTACCAAAATAGCCCAAAAATTCCGATGTAGTCCCGATATATTTACGAGAACCACGAAAATCTCGAAGTTATCTCGAAAAATTCGAAATAGTCCCAAAAACACCGATATATTCCCGAGAACCCCGAAAATCTCGGACGAAGTCTCAAAAATACTGAAGTAGTCCCGAAGATCTTGATTTAGAGCCGAGAATCCCGAAAATCTCCAAGTAGTCTCGAAAAACCCGGTTAAGTCCTGAAAGTTTCGAAGAAATCTCGAAATAGTCCAACAATCCCGAAATAGTCCCAAAAATGCTGATATATTCTCGAGAATCCCGAAAATATCGAAGTTGTCCCAAAAATTCCGAAATAGTCTCAAAAATCCCGAAAATCTCGAAGTAGTCGCGAAAAACCCGAAATGGTCCCAAAAATCACGAAGTAGTCCGGAAGACCCCGATATATTCACGAGAACCCCCGAAACCCTCGGAAGTGGTCTCGAAAAACCAGAAATTTTCCCAAACATTCCGAATTGCTCCCAAAAATCCCGAAGTAGTCCCGCAGATCCCGATTTATAGCCAAGAATCCCGAAAAATCTCCAAATTTTCTCGAAAAACCCGGAATGGTCCCAAAAATCCCCAAGTAGTCCCGAAGATCCCGAAATATTGCCAAAAATCCTGAAAATCTCGAAGTAGTTTCGAAAAATGAAATAGTACCAAAAATTCCGAATTGGTCCTAAAAATCCCTATGATCCCGAAATAGCACCGAGAACCCCGAAAATCTCGAAGTAATCTCAAAAAACCCGAAATAGTACCAAAAAACCGAATTGGTCCCAAAAATCCCGAAGTAGTCCCGTAGATCCCAAAATGGGGCCGATAACCCTGAGATTACCGAAGTTGTCTCGAAAAACCTGAAATAGTCCAGAAAATCTCGAAGAATTCTCCTAAATCCCGAAATAGTCCAAAAATCCCGAGAACCCCCGAGAGAAAATCTCGAGGAAGTCTCGCAAAACCCGAAATGGTCCCAACAATCCGGAATTGGTCCCAAAAATCCCGATATATTCTCGAGAGCCCCGAAAATATCCAAATAGTCCCAAAAATCCCGTTGCGTTGCCTAAAAGAATATTATTTAGCTGAAAAATCACAAATCAAAATGCATTTAAAATATAAGTAATTAATTTGAATATTTTCAAACAGGTGGAAATCCTCTTTAAACGCCTCAAAAACATTCTAAAGATTTCTTTACGCTCTTTAGTTTAGCACCCATATATTGTTATTTCATACACCTTGTGTATAGTTGAACTAAATTACACTTCAATTACATGGCAATCCTCTTGAAAATATTTTTATACTGAAACGTTCTTAGACCTCTATCGTTTGACACGATACATTTAAAACAGGTGGCAACCCTTTTTAAAAACCTCAAAAATTGTCTGGCTGCTCAAAGTAAAGCTCTCTACTCACTTTTGCTTGACACCCATGTTTTAATATTTTACACACCTAAGTAACTTCTGCATAATTTAATTGCTTTCGATTTTTAAATTAGGTGACAACCCTCATTAAAATAATTCCAAACTAAAAGCTCCTTAAACACCTCTCGCCCGACACCATACTGTAATATATATTTCACATAATTGAAATTGAATTTGATTTTTTAAACAGGTGGCAACACCCTTGTATGTAATAAAAAATAAAACCTTTTCAATACTATTTATATTGATACCCATATTTTAAAGGTGGCAACTCTTTTCGAAAAGGTAAAACCATATAGCACTTCTACAGCTCGAGCCCTTTCAATTGACACCTCATTTTTTAAAATCGTATGAACGGTGCAGCTCTGGTGACCTGGACAAAAAATTCCTTCACGTATTATGTAAGTTAACAAAAAAACACCTGAAGTGATTAATTCAACCAAAAAAAGGCATAATTACCTTGTAAAAATAACTCAAAAAAGCTTAAAAGCAAACTTTTTTCTTTTAATAAAAATTGGGGCCTTGCACGCCAAGCCGAGGCGTAGCCTACGGGGGACAGGACGAATACGCCGTCTCCCCCTACCGGAATAAAGGACCTGGACAAAATTACTTTAGCATGAAACTGTAAGTAGAGTGCTCCATAGAATTAAGAAAGATAGATAGATAGAAAGATTAAATTACTAAGAGGAAAGTAAATTTTGAAACAAAGTGACTTGACATGGACGAAAATACCATTCGCACTTTAATGAGTGCCGCTGTTAGGGCAGCAACGGAACAGACAAGACGGGAGGTGACAATCGACTCGACAGTCAGGTGTGATGAATCTCTGGACGTAGTGAAGTCCTTGCCAGAATTCACTGGCGACCAGTCGCGATACGTGTCGTGGCGTCAGGCAGCACATACTGCCTATAAAATTTTCGAAACCGCGCAGGGCAGTTCTAAGCATTATCAGGCCGTGGCCATTATAAGGAACAAAGTAGTGGGTTCTGCGGATTCAATTCTGTCGTCCTTTACCACGGTACTTAACTTCAAAGCTATTATAGCTAGGCTCGACTTAACGTACGCGGAAAAGAAACCGGTCTACATACTAGAATAGGAAATGTCAACTCTTCGTCAAGGAAATCTGGCAATAACTGAATTCTATGACGAAGTGGAGAAAAAATTAACGGCAATAATTAACAAAACGTTGATGTCCTATCAAAACAAGGATGTCTTGGAATCGTTAAATGCGAAGTACCGCCAAGACGCGTTACGGGTATTCATATCGGGACTGAATCGCCCACTCTGCGATATTTTATTTTCGTCAAGACCATCAGACATGGCGTCAGCCTTAGCACTCGCACAGGAGCTAGAATCCAATCAGGCGCGCTCCTTATTTGCATACAGATTTTCCGATAGTAGATTTCCGGACTTTAGTTTGCAAACACGCAATCTTAATAGAATGCCTCTGGCAAGAAACAGTGTACCATTTCCTAGACAACCAAGCGGACCACCACCACCACGACCAACTCCTATGGATGTAGACCCGAGCCTCTCTAGATTCCTGGTCGCCCAACGAAACGATAGACCCAACGATCTTTCCACACCGCAATTAGCTCCGCCGCGACCTACTTCTTCTAACCCCCAAGCTTTTCCTTCAGGTAGGACAGCCTTTTGGAATCAATACCCAAAGAGCTCCGATATGCAGCTAGCGCAGAAAAGGAAACGCGATAGCGATCGTTTCAATAATAACAAGATACAACGCATAAACCATTTAGAACAATATCTTTCAACCGAAAATTACGAGGATGCCGACTACTACTACGAGCCAGACAGATATGACGACGGTACAGACAACGAAAACCGTTATATCGATGGTGCAGATCCAGAGGAAGTATCCGACGAGATCAATTTTTTAGGGGTAGATCCCTGCTACCATATGTTAGCAGGGCATTCGAAGGAAAACAACTAAAATTTCTAGTGGACACGGGTGCGTCAAAAAATTATGTAAAAAATGCAAACTGGAAGGGTATAAAACCTATTTCCTCCCCATTTTTAGTTAGCTCCATTCATGGCACTGATAAAATTACCAGTAAGTGCACCATAAATATTTTCAATACTAACTCCGATTTCTTTATGTTACCTACGCTCAAGACCTTTGACGGTATAATTGGTTACGACCTCCTTCGAATGATAGATGCTAGATTGGATATTAGAAAGGGAATTTTTTTTCATGTAAACGGTTCAGAAAAGCTAATGTATTTTCATTGTAGCGATGTTAACAGTATAATCGCAAATGGGGATATGGAACAATTAAAAGCGAAACACGCTGCCATTTTTTCTGACCCAAATGAGTCCTTGCCGTTCAACACAAATATTGTGGCAACTGTCAGAACAAGAAATGATGACCCAGTTTACTCCGAAACATACCCGTATACAACGGCCGCCTCTGAATTCGTTAACGAGGAAGTTAACAATCTCTTGCGGGATGGTATAATTAGACCATCACGCTCACCATATAATAGTCCAGTTTGGGTGGTCCATAAAAAAGGAACAGATAACACAGGAAAGAAAAAACTGCGCATGGTCATAGATTTCAAAAAGCTCAACGAAAAAACCATAAGCGATAAGTATCCAATTCCTGACACATCCCTAATCCTTTCAAACCTAGGGAAATCATAAATTTTTACGACAATAGACTTGAAATCTGGGTTTCATCAGATTGTACTTGCTGAGAAGGACAGGGAAAAACCGCATTTTCCGTGAATAACGGAAAGTACGAGTTTTGTAGATTACCATTTGGGTTAAAGAATGGGCCGAGCATTTTTCAGCGACCTATTGACGACGTACTGAGGGAGGATATCGGGAGAACATGTCACGTTTACATAGATGACATCATCATCTTTTCCAATGATAACGAAACTCACCTGCAGGATGTCAGCCGAGTGTTTGAAAAATTATATTCAGCCAACATGAGGGTCTCCTTGGAAAAAACTCAATTTTTTAAATCGGAGGTTGAATTTCTAGGATTTGTTGTCTCGAAAGATGGCATTGGAAGATCAAAGGATAAAGTAAAAGACATAATCAACAACGAGGTTCGAGGGGATTTTCAAGACTTCTTCGGGAATTACGAGACTTCTTCATGATTTTCAGAATATTAAGGACTTTTTCGGGTTTTTCGAGACTACTTAGAGATTTTCGGAATTCTCGGCTCTAAATCGGGATCTGCGGGACTACTTCAGAATTTTTCGACTATTTCAAGATTTTCGAGACATCTTCGGTATTTGCGGGACTAATTCGGTGTTTACGGAACTGTTCCGGGTTTTTCGAGACTACTTCGAGATTCCGGGATTTCTTCTGGATTTTTTGAACTACTTCGGATTTTGGAGACAATTTGTCTGAAAACAGGACCAATCCTGGAAAACCAGAACGTCTGGCAGTCCCAAAGTTTACCAAAATAGCCCAAAAATTCCGATGTAGTCCCGATATATTTACGAGAACCACGAAAATCTCGAAGTTATCTCGAAAAATTCGAAATAGTCCCAAAAACACCGATATATTCCCGAGAACCCCGAAAATCTCGGACGAAGTCTCAAAAATACTGAAGTAGTCCCGAAGATCTTGATTTAGAGCCGAGAATCCCGAAAATCTCCAAGTAGTCTCGAAAAACCCGGTTAAGTCCTGAAAGTTTCGAAGAAATCTCGAAATAGTCCAACAATCCCGAAATAGTCCCAAAAATGCTGATATATTCTCGAGAATCCCGAAAATATCGAAGTTGTCCCAAAAATTCCGAAATAGTCTCAAAAATCCCGAAAATCTCGAAGTAGTCGCGAAAAACCCGAAATGGTCCCAAAAATCACGAAGTAGTCCGGAAGACCCCGATATATTCACGAGAACCCCCGAAACCCTCGGAAGTGGTCTCGAAAAACCAGAAATTTTCCCAAACATTCCGAATTGCTCCCAAAAATCCCGAAGTAGTCCCGCAGATCCCGATTTATAGCCAAGAATCCCGAAAAATCTCCAAATTTTCTCGAAAAACCCGGAATGGTCCCAAAAATCCCCAAGTAGTCCCGAAGATCCCGAAATATTGCCAAAAATCCTGAAAATCTCGAAGTAGTTTCGAAAAATGAAATAGTACCAAAAATTCCGAATTGGTCCTAAAAATCCCTATGATCCCGAAATAGCACCGAGAACCCCGAAAATCTCGAAGTAATCTCAAAAAACCCGAAATAGTACCAAAAAACCGAATTGGTCCCAAAAATCCCGAAGTAGTCCCGTAGATCCCAAAATGGGGCCGATAACCCTGAGATTACCGAAGTTGTCTCGAAAAACCTGAAATAGTCCAGAAAATCTCGAAGAATTCTCCTAAATCCCGAAATAGTCCAAAAATCCCGAGAACCCCCGAGAGAAAATCTCGAGGAAGTCTCGCAAAACCCGAAATGGTCCCAACAATCCGGAATTGGTCCCAAAAATCCCGATATATTCTCGAGAGCCCCGAAAATATCCAAATAGTCCCAAAAATCCCGTTGCGTTGCCTAAAAGAATATTATTTAGCTGAAAAATCACAAATCAAAATGCATTTAAAATATAAGTAATTAATTTGAATATTTTCAAACAGGTGGAAATCCTCTTTAAACGCCTCAAAAACATTCTAAAGATTTCTTTACGCTCTTTAGTTTAGCACCCATATATTGTTATTTCATACACCTTGTGTATAGTTGAACTAAATTACACTTCAATTACATGGCAATCCTCTTGAAAATATTTTTATACTGAAACGTTCTTAGACCTCTATCGTTTGACACGATACATTTAAAACAGGTGGCAACCCTTTTTAAAAACCTCAAAAATTGTCTGGCTGCTCAAAGTAAAGCTCTCTACTCACTTTTGCTTGACACCCATGTTTTAATATTTTACACACCTAAGTAACTTCTGCATAATTTAATTGCTTTCGATTTTTAAATTAGGTGACAACCCTCATTAAAATAATTCCAAACTAAAAGCTCCTTAAACACCTCTCGCCCGACACCATACTGTAATATATATTTCACATAATTGAAATTGAATTTGATTTTTTAAACAGGTGGCAACACCCTTGTATGTAATAAAAAATAAAACCTTTTCAATACTATTTATATTGATACCCATATTTTAAAGGTGGCAACTCTTTTCGAAAAGGTAAAACCATATAGCACTTCTACAGCTCGAGCCCTTTCAATTGACACCTCATTTTTTAAAATCGTATGAACGGTGCAGCTCTGGTGACCTGGACAAAAAATTCCTTCACGTATTATGTAAGTTAACAAAAAAACACCTGAAGTGATTAATTCAACCAAAAAAAGGCATAATTACCTTGTAAAAATAACTCAAAAAAGCTTAAAAGCA
Organism: Rhagoletis zephyria; assembly: GCF_001687245.7. Classification (NCBI taxonomy): domain Eukaryota; kingdom Metazoa; phylum Arthropoda; class Insecta; order Diptera; family Tephritidae; genus Rhagoletis; species Rhagoletis zephyria. The sequence continues at coordinate 10,395 of NW_016170145.1, forward strand.
AACTTTTTTCTTTTAATAAAAATTGGGGCCTTGCACGCCAAGCCGAGGCGTAGCCTACGGGGGACAGGACGAATACGCCGTCTCCCCCTACCGGAATAAAGGACCTGGACAAAATTACTTTAGCATGAAACTGTAAGTAGAGTGCTCCATAGAATTAAGAAAGATAGATAGATAGAAAGATTAAATTACTAAGAGGAAAGTAAATTTTGAAACAAAGTGACTTGACATGGACGAAAATACCATTCGCACTTTAATGAGTGCCGCTGTTAGGGCAGCAACGGAACAGACAAGACGGGAGGTGACAATCGACTCGACAGTCAGGTGTGATGAATCTCTGGACGTAGTGAAGTCCTTGCCAGAATTCACTGGCGACCAGTCGCGATACGTGTCGTGGCGTCAGGCAGCACATACTGCCTATAAAATTTTCGAAACCGCGCAGGGCAGTTCTAAGCATTATCAGGCCGTGGCCATTATAAGGAACAAAGTAGTGGGTTCTGCGGATTCAATTCTGTCGTCCTTTACCACGGTACTTAACTTCAAAGCTATTATAGCTAGGCTCGACTTAACGTACGCGGAAAAGAAACCGGTCTACATACTAGAATAGGAAATGTCAACTCTTCGTCAAGGAAAGCTGGCAATAACTGAATTCTATGACGAAGTGGAGAAAAAATTAACGGCAATAATTAACAAAACGTTGATGTCCTATCAAAACAAGGATGTCTTGGAATCGTTAAATGCGAAGTACCGCCAAGACGCGTTACGGGTATTCATATCGGGACTGAATCGCCCACTCTGCGATATTTTATTTTCGTCAAGACCATCAGACATGGCGTCAGCCTTAGCACTCGCACAGGAGCTAGAATCCAATCAGGCGCGCTCCTTATTTGCATACAGATTTTCCGATAGTAGATTTCCGGACTTTAGTTTGCAAACACGCAATCTTAATAGAATGCCTCTGGCAAGAAACAGTGTACCATTTCCTAGACAACCAAGCGGACCACCACCACCACGACCAACTCCTATGGATGTAGACCCGAGCCTCTCTAGATTCCTGGTCGCCCAACGAAACGATAGACCCAACGATCTTTCCACACCGCAATTAGCTCCGCCGCGACCTACTTCTTCTAACCCCCAAGCTTTTCCTTCAGGTAGGACAGCCTTTTGGAATCAATACCCAAAGAGCTCCGATATGCAGCTAGCGCAGAAAAGGAAACGCGATAGCGATCGTTTCAATAATAACAAGATACAACGCATAAACCATTTAGAACAATATCTTTCAACCGAAAATTACGAGGATGCCGACTACTACTACGAGCCAGACAGATATGACGACGGTACAGACAACGAAAACCGTTATATCGATGGTGCAGATCCAGAGGAAGTATCCGACGAGATCAATTTTTTAGGGGTAGATCCCTGCTACCATATGTTAGCAGGGCATTCGAAGGAAAACAACTAAAATTTCTAGTGGACACGGGTGCGTCAAAAAATTATGTAAAAAATGCAAACTGGAAGGGTATAAAACCTATTTCCTCCCCATTTTTAGTTAGCTCCATTCATGGCACTGATAAAATTACCAGTAAGTGCACCATAAATATTTTCAATACTAACTCCGATTTCTTTATGTTACCTACGCTCAAGACCTTTGACGGTATAATTGGTTACGACCTCCTTCGAATGATAGATGCTAGATTGGATATTAGAAAGGGAATTTTTTTTCATGTAAACGGTTCAGAAAAGCTAATGTATTTTCATTGTAGCGATGTTAACAGTATAATCGCAAATGGGGATATGGAACAATTAAAAGCGAAACACGCTGCCATTTTTTCTGACCCAAATGAGTCCTTGCCGTTCAACACAAATATTGTGGCAACTGTCAGAACAAGAAATGATGACCCAGTTTACTCCGAAACATACCCGTATACAACGGCCGCCTCTGAATTCGTTAACGAGGAAGTTAACAATCTCTTGCGGGATGGTATAATTAGACCATCACGCTCACCATATAATAGTCCAGTTTGGGTGGTCCATAAAAAAGGAACAGATAACACAGGAAAGAAAAAACTGCGCATGGTCATAGATTTCAAAAAGCTCAACGAAAAAACCATAAGCGATAAGTATCCAATTCCTGACACATCCCTAATCCTTTCAAACCTAGGGAAATCATAAATTTTTACGACAATAGACTTGAAATCTGGGTTTCATCAGATTGTACTTGCTGAGAAGGACAGGGAAAAAACCGCATTTTCCGTGAATAACGGAAAGTACGAGTTTTGTAGATTACCATTTGGGTTAAAGAATGGGCCGAGCATTTTTCAGCGACCTATTGACGACGTACTGAGGGAGGATATCGGGAGAACATGTCACGTTTACATAGATGACATCATCATCTTTTCCAATGATAACGAAACTCACCTGCAGGATGTCAGCCGAGTGTTTGAAAAATTATATTCAGCCAACATGAGGGTCTCCTTGGAAAAAACTCAATTTTTTAAATCGGAGGTTGAATTTCTAGGATTTGTTGTCTCGAAAGATGGCATTGGAAGATCAAAGGATAAAGTAAAAGACATAATCAACAACGAGGTTCCGAAAACACTCCGCGCATTGCGTTCCTTTTTAGGTTTATCTAGCTATTATAGGCGCTTTATTAAAGACTATGCACTGATTGCCAAACCCCTCACAAAATATCTACGGGGCGAAAATTGAACAATTGGCACCAACTCTTCTAAAAACATAAAAATTACATTTGACGATGAAGCCCATGAAGAGTTCCGAAAAATCAAGAATATTCTGTCTTCAGAGGACATTCTCCTTCTTTATACCGACTACGAAAAGCCTTTCGATCTGACCACAGACGCGTCATCTCACGCCTTGGGTGCAGTTCTTTCATAAGGATGCAGACCCATCACTATGATATTGCGCACTTTGTCGCAAACAGAAGAAAACTATGCTACAAAAGAGCGAGAACTTCTCGTGATTGTCTGGGCCTTTCAGAAACTTAGAAACTATCTATATGGGGCAAACAATATCAACATCTTTACCGACCATCAACCGCTCACTTTTTCGATATCGGATAAAAATCCGAATGCGAAATTGAAGCGGTGGAGAGCCTTCGTGGAAGAGTTCTCCCCTAAATTTCATTACAAACCAGGCAAAGAAACCGTTGTCGCAGACGCGTTATCAAGGCAGCATATAAACAGTTTAGAACCCAAAGCCATGTCTCACTCTGACGGCGAGACTGTTTACAGTGAAGAATCATCCACAGAAGTAATTTCCACGGTTGCGAACCCTATCAATTCATTCGTAAATAAGATTGTTCTCGAAAGTGGAGATACAAATTCAAAAACCACAAAAATTCTGTTCCAATCACGCATCAGGCGCTATATCATTTTTCAGAATATAGACAATGTTTCTGATCAGTTTAAGGACTGCATCAATCCTAACGTTACCAATGGATTGCTATGCGACCTATCTGTATTAGGAAAAATTCAAAACAGAGTTAAAGCTGATTTTCCATCTGTCAAATTCGTGCATACAAAAAATTTGGTAACTGACATCTTTAACGAGGATGATCAAAAAGAAATTCTGTACGTGGAACATAATAGAGCTCATCGGTCTCTTAAAGAAAATATGAAGTAAGTCTTAAGAGACTATTATTTTCCAAACATGCGCAAAATGTTAAAAGAAATTTTACTTAATTGCCACCCGCCAAACCCTGAAATGGGAAGGACGCAAATCCCTAGCAAGCCCGGAGAAATTCTACATGTGGATATTTTTTCAACGGATAATAAGCATTACATAACTTGCATGGACAAATTCTCAAAATTTTCTATAGTTCAGTCTATTCCCTCTAGCTCAATAGTCGATATAAAGGAACCCTTCATACGAATTATGAACTTTTTCAGAGACACTAAAAGCCTTGTTTGTGATAACGAAAAGCCACTAAACTCTATGACAATAAAATCCTTGCTAAAAGATCATTTTAATATTTCGATATTTACGACACCACCACACCATAGCACAACGAACGGACAGATAGAACGATTTCACGGAACTCTTTCGGAAATCCGCCGGTGTATTAAACTAAGCCAGGGACTAAATGACACGAACGATCTTATTCTACTCGCGAATTACAAATACAACAGGACAATACACTCCGTAACAGGGCAACGGCCCATCGACATAATTCACTCCGCATCATCAAAACACTTGTACGGAATTAAAAACAACTTAATAAAAGCGCAAAACTTAACTTAACTTAGCTACCACAACAGAAATAGACAAACTAAAATAGAAAACTAAATTAATAGGCTCTTGATTCTAACGGCAGCTGCATTAGCGCGGTCGGAAATTTTTAATTATACTGACTCAGTTTACATCCCTATATCGGATGGAGAGGTTGCCATCTATAGCCAATATAACCATATCATACACCACCTAAATTTGACCATTTACGAGAACATCGCCGAAGAAACGCACGACCTTCTGGAGAACTTTCCACAGTCCCACATTAGGAAAACAGTGCAGCTGGACATAGACCGCATATTACGACTACTAGATTCATTAAGGATTCACCACAACATTCCCGCAGCATTAACTTCTTGGGAACTGGTCTCAAATATGTAGCGGGAACTCCCGATTTCGATGACTTCAACCAACTTCAAACACGAACGGACTCCTTGATCGAAGCAAAGGAGCAACAGATTTACATTAATAGCCAGCTCCAAGTTAAAATAAACCAGTTAACTGACACCGTAAACAAAATAATTAGCACAACAAAAAAACATGAGCATGACACGGGGCACCTATTTGAACTGATATCAACAAGGAACAGAGCGTTAATAGACGAAATAGAATAATCACTGTATTCAGTCACCTTGGGGACGATACAGTTAATCAATCCAATATTGTTAAATAGTGATGAGGTTAAAAACTTACTAATCACTGAGCACTCTACAAATATCACAATAAGCGATTTACTAACAGTCTCAAAATTAAAAATTTTACAAAACTATGACAATATTTATTTCATAATTAAGTATCCAATAGTAGAACAGAATTGTAAGAAAATCAGAATTAAGCCCATTGTAAAAAATTGTAAATCAATTATGATAGAGACTAGTATAGTGTCCAAGTGTAACAGTAAATATCAACAACTTGTGAATTGTAAAAACTCATAGTCAACTATATTTTGTCAAGTTTCAAATGTAAATAGCTCTTGTGTTTTAAATTTGTTAAGCCAACGCCCAGCATCCTGCCAGACTATTACAGCAGACCATATCGACCCAGTGGAAGAAATTGACGACGGCTTAGTTGTTATAAACGATAAATTGGTCGAAGTTCGTGAAGAAAATTCTCCCCCAGTAAATTTGAATGGAACATTTATGATAAAGTTTACAGAGAATGTTACCATTAATGGCACCACGTACATCAATTGGCGAAAGATAGTAGGCGCGTATCCTGAGGCCGCACCCGCGCAATTCCTGAACCTGACAAACCATACTATATTTTTGTAACTTCCATACCTGCACAATATTAACCAAAAGAATCTGCAACATATTGCATTGTCGACGGGATTTGTTGAAACACAATCGTCCCAATGGCTTCTAGCTTACGCCCTTACAATAACCTTTTTTGTTGTTGTCGTATTAGCGTATATAATCAACAAGCGACGGAAACGCAACGCTAACATTACAATATTGAGCAACGTGCTTAAGGAATCCGTGGACGTCTCCTCTTCTAGCGGCGGAATAGTTAACATACCGCAGTAGGCAGCCACAATAATAAAGCAAAATAACAAGTTATCATACCGCAGTAGGCAGCCACAATAATAAAGCAAAATAACATAATGCAG
>NW_016170146.1:0-1238 GCF_001687245.7 Rhagoletis zephyria
TCGCTTGAATTGATAAAAAGAAATTATGAAGTGGAAAACTAATATTTTTCGCTAAACTTGAAATTTTCATGACGTGTAAACTGGTTCAAGAAAATTTTATCGGAAAAAATTTTTTATGAATTTTTCGCTTTTCTTGAGAGCTGTATACAAATTATAAAAAAAAAACTTTTTTACAGACTTCAATTTTCTTCCATGATTCCGATACGTTGACTTAAAAAGGAGATACGCAATTGCAAAGATGAAAAAAATATTTTTCCTGTGTTATTTAAATTGAAAGTAGAAATTCGCTATGAGGTACCACTTAATCTTAATATTAGGGGCTGCGCTTTTGACGGGCGCATATTTTCACTGTCCCGAAAATATTTCCCAATCTTCTCTGCCTAATTTCAAAAGAGGCCTGTTTCCACCACTCTCTAACCTTCGAATGGTAAGTTTCGACAATTCTGCCTTTCAAATGTTCAATTTCAATCAAATTTCTTGAAATCGTTCAAACCAGGGACCGAGAACAAAAGGTATGATCGAAACTAAATTTCGTTTTCATAGAGAACATTCTCAATGGGAATTATGTAAGAGCAAAACCCTGTGGAACTTTTTCAAAGAGAACAAATTTCGAAGTTTTGGAAACGGGAACAAAAGTCTAAGGATCTTTCTCTCGAAGAACAATTTGGAAACTAAACTCTCAGGAACTTTCCTACAGATAACGAAACGGGGACAAATATCTCTGAAGTATTCGCGAAGAATGGAAGCGGGAACAACATTTTTAACATAGCCTTCATTAGTTTGAAATGTTTGAAATATTAAAATTAATCAAAAAAGAACCGAAATATAATTCTGCCAATTAAGTAAACGAAAGACTTAAGACACGAACTTTTCTTGCACAAAAAAAAATGAAAAAGTGTTCCATAAATGGACAGTCTACCCTAATGATAAACAATCTGGAAGTTGAAATGATCCAGATTTCCCGTGACTTATAATAAACAATCAACCACTGAAACGATTTTTCATGCCAACACGCAGACTCCCCTCTCATTCTTAAACTTTTTTTCTCGTTTTGTTCTCTAGCACAACATTCCCCAGACTTTTATTCTTATTTGATCCTCCTTGAAAAAGTACTCGATACTTTCGTTCTCATTGGAAACTTTCCCGAAAGCTTCGTTCTCATTTTGTTCATTTTGGAAAATTTTCCGAAAGTTTCGTTCTGATTCTATTCTTCTTAAGAACGTAATGGTAAAGTCCAT
>NW_016170146.1:3302-16248 GCF_001687245.7 Rhagoletis zephyria
TTCCTACCGCCCTTTTTGTAGCACCTGTGGTTTTGTTTTTTGGAATATTTAGGTAAAAGGTCCAAGCGTATGCGAAAACTGTTGAAAAGATATTTCTTTAATTTTTTGCACGAATTTTGCACAACTTTAGAAAATTGAATTAAGTTCTCATTTATCTTTCAGATCCTAGAGTTTAATCAAACAACGTTTCTCCTTTCAAAAAGGGTCGAAGAAATTGTCTAAACCGTTAGAGCTATAATAACTCCTGTTTTCGCCGAAAAAGCACCAATTTCCAGTCGTCATTTTAAGGCAGCTTAGACGAAGAACTTTCCTGTCGTGATTGTTAATATTCTGCAAATTTTAGATTTTTTTTATTAAAAAAAAAATTATAATATTAGAGCCATTCTTCTTCAATTTCGGTCCATTGTATTATTGCATTGATTTTGATAAAAATAAAGCCGCTTCGGTTACCACAAGTCCAAATATAAGCTCGGATTTCTGCAGAAAAAATATCCTTATTCAATTACGAGTATATAAAATATTGTGGCAAAAAAAAATATTTATTATCTTATATGTGTAAGGCCAACTATTTTCTTGAAGCAAGGTTTACTTTGCACGTTAAATACTTAAGTAGTAGTTCACAGACTTTGAGTCAGAATCTTAGTTAGTTGTTAGTTGGGTAAATTGTTAGGCCAATTTAATTTTGAAATTTCGAAGATGATCGGGCAAGTATTAGGCTAGTAGTAAATACAAAAAAGGATGGGAATTTATACAAAAATATTCATAAATAACTATTCTTAAAATATTAATGAAAATAAAAAAGCTACTTTTGTAAAGTTTTACTGCTAACTAAAATCTTTTTTTCTTTTTTTCTTTTTATTATTTTAGGACACATACTCAACTCGATTGTAGAGAAGCGTCTTAATGCGCTCATCTCGATTATTGGATGCGTTCTCTTTGTGATTTCTGGTGCTCTTATCATCGATGAATGGCATGATAACTCGAACTTCCTGGTCAAGGAACGCAAGCGAAATGCACTCGCAGCTGGTTCGTTGATGATCATTAATGGTGCAGTCTTCTTGTTGGATACACTCTCTATTTGCCGAACGTAAATGTCACACAACAATTTGTCTGATAAAATATGTAATACTTTTGCATAAACATACATATGTACATGCATACCTACATATATGTTAATGTTGCCGTACAGAGTAACACAAATACACATTTTACATAGTTTATAAATGTACATGTCTACATAACCACATAAATTCTTATACACACTTTCACACTCAATTGTTATTATATATACTCGCATACTACATATTTATTGCGCAAAAAAAAATTCTTATGAAAAAATCTCCATGCGAAAAATGTACTGGTATCGCTTTTGTGTCTGTCTTATTAGAATTAAATGCTTTTATATAAATACATACCTCCATACAATACACAAGCTGCGTTTTTTAAATTTACTACACTGAGAAGAAAAAGTTTATTTACGACAATTACAAGTTACCAAATCTTATGCTGAGAGAAACATATTTAGCTGAATGTTTTCTCAGTGTGGCGAGCAAGGAAAACTACGAGTTCAGCTTCATAACTCAGTGAAGGAAAACACAAATTTTAAAGGAGAAATGGAGTTTCGAAAAGATGTGGAAAAATTGAGAATATCATTAAAAATCATAGTGAAAGTTGGATACTGGGTTGAAGTTAAAAACTTGATAAATCTTACCACAAAGAAGTTTTTACATGTAATAAAATTTTTTTATATTTTTACATATTTCAGATTATGCATTTGTACCAAGATAGAAAAGTTTTGTGTATTTAAAAACTAACGAAAAACTGTGTGTATTAATTTTGTATAATTTGAATAAAAATTTAAATTTTTATCAAATAAAATAATAAAAATAGAATTTTGTATGGGTATAAATAATTAACAAAATGAAGGTTTACAGAATCTCACAGGGCGTCCGTCACTGCTGTCATTGAATAGTCAAAAAAGTATGGGTTAAATTTTGTTTGTGAAATTATTTAAAATAGCGCAGCTCCTTAAAAATGCAAGTATGTATAAGTATATAATTCACCATGTCAAAAATTGTTTTTTACATTTGTTTTTTTTTTTTCATTTCACTCGAGTCATCGCAATAGATTTTCTTCATGTTTTCCCTTGTCCTGCTTTATTCGTATTCGCTTATGTGAATTTGAATTTCTTCAGCATTTTATATTATTTACGTATAAATTCTTTATGATTTACTTCCATGATCATTGTAGCCGCCGCGAAGTGCCAGTGATTAAGGAGACAACGAAAAATACCTACGACTTGAATCGGTACTAATATAAGTTAAGGTGCTTTTGGACTGGAAAAATTGTTACTACTACAAATTAAATTATGTGATATTAGTTTTAATTTAGACTTTAAGCTGTTAAAACGTGAAATTAAAAAGTCATAATGCAGAGACTGTAAACAAAAGCTATTTTTGGATATTGAGAACAAAAAGATATAGTGAAAAATTATCGTACCGACCGCTTCGAAGGTACCTCTCTCGCTGTGGACTACGATTTGCTCTTGACTTAAAAAAAAAGTTTATTATTTTGAGCAAAAGTACCCATTACATCTTAATTTTTTTTTATTATTTTAATAAAAAAATACCTATAATTTCTTAATTTTTAATATATTATTTTTTTACGACAAAAATGAAAGACAAAGTTCACCTGATTACACAGGCCAACAAAATTTCAAAAAAAATTTGCGTCACAGAGAGTAAACGTTGACTTGTTTACAGCCAGTTTCACCAGCAATTTAAGTGGAAAATAAAATTTTATTTTCTGTCAGTTTCCATATAAAATTAAAAAATTAAAATAATTTTTCCCTTAAATTGCTTTCGTGAAATTGGCTGTTATGATATATTTTGACTTTAATGTGGCAGAATTCTAATTTTTGGTAATTTTAGGACATCTATAATGGAATAACGGGCTTTGGTAGAATCTTTTGAATAATGTGTAAAAAAGGCTAAACATTGCTCTTTTAGCACGAAAGATTAAAATTTGACAAGACGAAAACAAGTTAAAAAAAATATACACAGCGATTAGCTATAACATGAAATTTTCTTAGTTACATCAATTATATAAATAGGCAATAATGTTTCCTTTACACCCCTTTTACGGCTAAACTATACTTCTAAGGAATAAACAATTATTTATCATTAGAATGGTTGTGGTGAGTTGAGGTGTGGGGGTTAAGGTGTGGTGAGTTGAGGTGTGGTGAGAAAGTTGAGGTGTGGTGAATTAAGGTGTGGTGGGCTTAACAGGTATGGTGAGTTTAGGTGTGGTGAATTTAGTTGTGTTGAATTAAGGTGTGGGGAGTCATAAATTCACCACACCTAAATCCACCACCTTAATTCACCACACCTTAACTCACCACAACCAAATTCACCACACCTTAACTTTCTCACCACACCTTAATTCACCACAACCAAATTCACCACACCTAAAGTGAAAACGTTGGGTATTGGCTATGGCACTGAAATTGTGGCTAAAAACGCCATGCCTTCTTTCAATAGGGCCCAGGGAAACAAAAAGTTTGGACACTCATTGTCTAAAGAGAATTCTGAAGTTTGCCTTTTTCAAGCATTCAGACGCAAAATCCGGGATGGATAACACAAAATCCCATGTTAGAGGGTACATGTTTTTTATAAGGCATTACACGTAGACAGTGCTCTTAAAGGGGTTTCGAATAACGAGCATATATATGTATATTCTAAAAGGGCTTTATAAGACTACATGAAAACATATTCTATAAATCCCTTCTTTTAAACTTTTAAATCTCTATAAATTTTCTTCGTTTAGATTGGTTAATCAGTACTTATCAGTAAGCTATTAGTCTGCAACAAGCAAAGTTATATACTTCTATAAATTTTTATGTTTAGAGCGAGCGCTCTACAGTCATAACGTACTTTCTTTTTGAAGTTATATGTGTATTTATCAACCTCTTATGACCCTCTCTATTCCAAGAGGAAGTACTTTAACCCATGATAAAAATCATGATTTAACCAACTCTCTTCACATACACTTTTTTATACTCTAAAGGTTTCGATTTTATGATGAAAAAAACGTGTCTTCGCATGGAACGTCTGTATTTGTTTAATTTCGGAATCAAATAAATGTATTTATTAGCACCGTGCATCTAATCATTTCAAATATTCTGAATATTTGCAGTGAATTGAATGGCAAAACTATCTCAATACATATTTATGTACGCATGTCCTTAGGCCCTGCCGCCAGAGCTATTTTTAATTTCAAAAATGAAATCAACCAGAAAAACTACGCCATTACAAAAGAATAAAATTCCTGCGATTAGGCAGGTAACCCTCCCGTCACCATAATCAGGCATCGTGCCGATACTTATTCCGCCACAGATAATAAATAGAATAGCGCCAATTAACGTAAAGGCATGAGAATCTTGGAAGTCCATGAATTCAACTGTGAAGAAATGCATATTTAAAATATTTATGAAAAATCTTATTATTTAATATATAGCTTACGGGCCACTAGTACAGCGCAAATGATGACAAATCCAAGAACAGTACCGCACACTATCATCACCCTGTTTGCATATGCGCCCAGAACATACCAAATGACCAGTAGAACAACAGCTATTACCTAGGAGACCTAAATTTCGAATTTGGCACATGCGTAAAGGAGGCATTTCGCTCACCAGCTCCACGATCCGTAGTATTGTCTTCAGCTCCATAACTGTGTTTTAATCAAATTGACTTGCGATTGTATATGTATATAGTTATAAGTATGTAGTTATGTATTAGAAGTAAAAGTTATATATTATGGCATGATTCTATTATTGAATCACGATTTTATGGAATGAATGTGCAGAATCTATATGACAACTGAAAATAAAATATTTACAAGACTTGAAATTTTGATGTGAAAGTAGTGTTGGTTGAAGACAATTTTCATTCGGTTTGAAATGAATAAATAAATGGGGCCTCAGACATTTTCTGCTTACGCATTCGCTGTGAGCATTCCTCAGAACTTAACACATAGAGACCTCTTAAAAAGTGTTTGGGCCGCGCTTCTCCTAGAATTTGTGATGTGCATAGAGCGGCCTACAGTGTTACACCTCCTCCGAGTTGCAAGTAGTTTTTTTATGAGAAGTTTTTGCATAACAAAAGTAAATTTCGGATTATTTTGTTACCGATATTTTTATAAATTTTGTTATCGTGATTTTTATCGATTTTGTCACCGATGTTTTTATCGATTTTTTAATAGATTTTTGTTATCGATTTTGTTTTCGATTCTCTATCGATTTTGTTATAGATGTTTTTACCGATTTTATTATCGATTTTCTAATCGATTTTGCTACCAATATTATTATCGATTTTGCTATCGAATTTTTTATCGAATTTGTCATCGATCTTGTTATGGATATTTTTACCGGTTTTGTTATCGATATTTAGTTGGATGTTACTATCGATTTTGTTGTCGATAGAGTATGAAGATAAAGGAAAACAAAATAACATAATGCGAACGAACCGGGGTAGAGGTAGGGATCTAGATAGAAAAAAGACAAAAAATATAAGCTTAGGCAAAAGCAGATATATGTATGTATGTATATAGGTTGTGAGTAAAAATAGATATGTGACGTAAGTTTCACTTCTCCAGTGTGGCCCAGGCGGCGCACTTACTTTTGTTTTATAAAGCAATCGCATTTATCGCTAGTATATTTCAGGACGAATGGATAAGCGGTTTTGCAAAACGACGATACGCGGTTTTGTACTTTAAACGACGAGATATATGTATGTATGTTTGTAGAACTTACGGCCAGTTTAAACTTAGATCACGTAAATTCTGTTCATATTTAACATCTGGCTGACATTTGATTGGCTAATCTTAGTTTAATTTACCAAAATGGTCTTCCTCGCAGCCTTATTTGACTTTAGTTCGCGCATGTATACCTTAGTCTAGATAAGCGTATGCAGTACAATATATCCCATAAACTGATGCTGAAATTTCATCCGCCATAATCCTTGACAAAATATTGCTATAAAATTCTTAAGATTTTAAGATATTATTAAATACAAGCCGTCTCTTTTAACCATTTCTTATCTGCTTTCGAAAAATAAACATTTTTTATGTAAATTAACTACATATACATACATATATGTATGTCTAGACGTCACTTAAGTTGGCCTGGAAGATACGAGTAAATACTTTGATTAGAGTAATTGTTAATGAAATCCCTTGCCATGGATGTCACTGCAAGCCACCCACTATCTAATAATTTTTTTCGCATATATTTACATAAAGCTTATCGTTCGTTTAAAAAAATCGAAGGCATTGTATATTTAATATTGCAATTTACTCAACTAAAAGTTCAAGTAAATAAAAAGTCAAGATATGATAAAGTGTATGTATGTATGTAATATCATTTCCTTTCATTGTCAAGTTGACTCAGCGAGTAAATTGTTCACGTCATAGATATAGATTGTAAAATGTAAAGAAAAACAAACTACCCCTGGCTTACTGTCAAGTAAAAAATACGTACTTACATACACATAGGTATATTTATATAGTGCTTAGCATAACTATACGGCACTCACCTCGTCTAAAGTTTTGCCTACTTTTTTAATTTTTTTTATAAAAATATAGTTTATTCTTCATATAGATCTAAGTTTTAAGCTTTGTGCAATAAAAAAAATATCAGCAAACTTTCGTAAAAATTTCGAGCTTTTTAATTGGATTTCGTAGAAATATTTTAAGTACACAGTTTTGTAGCTCATTCAATTGTAATACAAAAAAATACAAGCTAGAAGTACTTGGGGCTTACCGTTGAGCTTTGGCATTTTTTTTTTGTTGACTATGGTCTGCCATTTGCTTCCTTACGAAGTATGTACGTAAGCACTATATTTGTATGGTCAAATGTTATTTTCGTAAAATTTTCTTCGTATTTAGATATGCAGACATATCCTTTGACATCGTCTGCCCGCTTTAGCTGCAATTCCTGTAGCTTGTTGTAGCCTTTTGAAACCCTTATTGTTTTTTTCATGCAACCCTCATGCAAGCTCGACTACAACTAACCCAGTCAAATGATTCGAAGTTTTCCTGAACACTATATAGGATCATATATGTAAGTATGTATGTATTTATCCCCGAGGAAGTTAGACTATTGGCGGACTAACCAAAGTCATACCAACCTATTCACCTAAGCTCTTTTATTCCATAATTGTTGGATGGATTTGTAGGCAGGAAAAAAGTGGACTGCTTACTTAGGGAAATCTTCTTACCTTGCTATCAATGAAGGCCCAAACATATTCTTCTTATTTGACGTTAAAACCGTTGTTTGCATAGGGGCGCGACCAAAAAAAACGGTCTTCACATGTTTTTTATGAGTAAAGCTCGTAGAATTCGCCATACCATTTTATTTGGTAGCCGTCGCCCCCGCGAACAGTGTCTTAAATGTAATGGAAAATTGCTCTCGAAAACACTCAAAGCCATTTTATGTTTATTCGACATCGTCCGTGTTTCTGCACTTGCACTTTGTCTTGTCCTCGTCCATCGCTAGGACAACTCCTCTCGCCTTCGTATTTTAGTAAGAGAAGGCTGCGCTAACAACTTTTGGGGTTGACTCCGACGAAGTCAATATCATTGGCCTACGCTAGCAGTATCGTGCTTTTTTGATAAGTACTGCTGCGGTTCGTATGGCCAGAACGTATTTTCTTTTCCAACATAGAATTGAAGAAATCGCACGAGAGTGAATCGCCTCGTCTAAGGCCTCGTTTGATATCAAACGATGCGCAGGGGTCCTAACCAGTTTGGATAAAGCTTAACATGACTTGTTATAACCGTATTAAATAGTATTGCGGCGATCGGAAATTTAGATATGACGTCATAGAGGCAGTTTATTTTCGAGCTAAGCTAAAGGGGCTTTAAAGCCGACGAAAGCCTGGTGTGTGTCGATTTGAATATCTAGTGGTTCTTACAGGATTCTAAGCACGTTGAAAATCTGGTCAATGTTGGACCAGCCCATACTGATAAGGGCTAATCACACAATATCGACGATACACCCTTATGAACAATATCAAGAAGGCTTATTTTGCGATAATTGGCGCAAACACTGGTATCTCCTTCTTCCTTCTTGTCAATTGGAAAAGGTACCCTGACATTCCATTCTTGGCTGTAAAAAGCTTAGCCGGCAGTCCGTCGGCTCTAGGGGCTTTTTTTTTGTTTTTATGCAACACTATTGCTGTTATCCTTTTGTATGGCCCAGGCTCTTCTTCGTCAAACGCACCACCTGTGTCGCTATTCAAAATCGTTGATAAGTGTTTTTTTCATATCTCAAATGCACTCTGGACGTTCGTTACTCGATTTCAATCTTCATCTTATCATTAACCAGCCCCGATTCATTTGATTGCTGCCATATTTTCGTATCAAATTCCTGCTTGCCACGTCTTTCTGTTTCTCTTTTCAACTCCATAAAAATATGTCTCTCTTCACTCATCAGGTATCGCTCAATGATCGCGCAAGCTATAATTATTTATCCGCAGCGGCGACAGGGCACTCTTCGTCATACCATATGGTATGAAAGTTCCACATGTTGCTATTTAAATATTTTGGGTATGCAGTTTTGTAGCCAATTAAATTTTAGTAGGTTAAAGTGCTAATTTCAAGACGCTAGAAAATCGCGTTGATTTTGAATCATTTTTTTTTTTTGGCTGACGGTGTTGCGCATTTTCTTCCACATAAAATATGCTCGACAATTTCATTTGTATGGGAGAAAATGCCTGGCAACATCTGCAAAAAAAAAATTATTAAAAATCAACGTGATTTTCTAGCGTCTTGAAATTTGCACTTTAACCTATTAAAATTTAATTAGCTACAAAACTGCACACCCAAAGTTATAAATAAAAGTTTAAAATTTTTGGGTGCAAATGTTAAAGTTTGTTGAATTTTCATAATTTTTGGACAAAGTTGGAAATGTGGATTTATGTGGCACTGGTTAGGTAAAGTGCTAAACTTTTATAAAAAAATATAAACATTAAATAAACAAAAGAAAAATTGCCAAAACTAGTCAAAATTTCGCTTGACTTAATCGGCTGACCACAAGTGTACATATATACCCTGCAGGGAAACCGCGCACTAGTGAATCAAATTTCTAGTTCCGTACTAGTTCTTTATCGCCAAAAAGGAACTAGTCCTATAGGAACTAGAACCCCACTAGTCCAAAATTGGCGAAAAGTGTTACTTTTAAAAAACTAATTTTTTTCAGTTTTTTCACCACAAATCTATATCTAAAGTGACGAATTTAGAAATGGTTCGGAACTATAGAAAAAGGGATGCAGAACGAACTAGATCTTATTTGTCGAATTTAGAACTAGTTCGGAACTATCGAATAAGGGATGCAGCGGGGAGCTTTTTTTCGTTCAAATACGCTTCTTTTCTGTGCTTCGCAGATGCTTTTTCATAGCTTGGTAATACAAAACTAAAATTTGTGTTAACATTTCAACATCTTGGGGCCGTCTGGAATCTGAGAAATAACAGCGAACACCTCTGCAAAATCAGCTACAGCTAAAGGTATGTAAACGTACATTTCTTACAATTATTCAAATAAATTTCATTTCAAATTGAAAACACATTCATTCCAAAATAACTTAAAATCGCACACACTCAAGAACCAAAAAGTTTGAAAAATCATGATACATTTTTCTTTCGTCTGTCGATTTTAGAACTGGTTCGGAACTATAGAATTTAGGACTAGTTCGGAACTATCGAAAAAGGGATGCAGTGGGGGGCAATTGACACTTCCTAGGACATTGCCATGTTAAATTCGCCAGTTGCTTGCGTGCAAAAGAGATTTATCGCGAATCAGTACTGGGTCTAAATGTACTAGAAGCGCACCAGTTCAGAACTAGAGATTTTCTCCACAGGGTACGAATGCATGCACACACCTACATACATACATACACATATACATGATTATGAAGCAGCTGTCTTGCTGCTATCTGATTTTCGTAAGATTTAGTACTTAAATGAACTGCAGACAAAGCTCTGGAATATTTAAAAGTCAAAATATCTGCAAAAATACTTATGTATAATTTTACCGGCATTACTGCTACCACTGCAAACATACATACTTACATACATACTTACATACATACATATATGCTGAAACTATAAATATCAATTTTATTTTGTATACATTCTATATTTTTTAACGCATTAATACATACATATCCATTTAAACGAACATACATATACTTATGAACATACTACATACTTAATTTTACATATATCGTCGTTTTAAGTACAAAACCGCATATCAACCAAATGCAAAACCGTGTATGTGAGGTTGCATAAATTATTTTCTAGAGAGTAAAAAAATTCATATTTCAAAATGGTTCTCTTTTTTTTAAAGCAATCGCATTTGTGGCTAGTATATTTTTGGCAGCAAATGTCAGTTACGCGGTTTTGCAGAATGACGATACGCGCTTTTGTACTTTAAACGACGATATGTTTCTTGTTAGATTGGCTTATCAGGTGTGCGCTACTGTCACTCCATGTTTGGCTTTATCTACGAGTATGAATTCATTCTTTTTTTGCACATCAATTCTCTTTTTGTTTTAGAGAAATCGAGAAATCACCTGATTAAACATTTGTGTTAACGCTTTCAGTGCAAAAAAATATGCATAAGTACGTATGTATGTACTCACGTACATATGTACATAATAGACAGTGGCGGATTTGCAGTCTGGTCCAGCCTAGGCCCTGCCCCATCTCCCATTATTTAGGTACCACATATGTATGAATTAACCTTTTTGTCGACTTTTATCGAAATATATTATCGATAAAATAACACCGAAACTTGTATTGCTTACTGCTAACATATGTCGTTTTATACCAGGTATGCCCAGCGTTGACAAAATTTTTGTACTTGGTTATGGAGTTCTGCCAGCGCTGGGCATGGCTGTCGTTGAACTTTACTTTTGACCACATTAATACGTTAAAATGTACGTGAAACAAATTTTCGGGTATCTACCAGCCAAGGTCTTTAATATCGTCGCTGGAATAATGAAATAGTGTAACCTGAAAAGTATAGTTTTGAGAAAAACGAGTTGGAAGTTTTTATAAACCATTACAAAACATACAAATACAATTTAGTTTTTCGTGAATAAATTAGTGAGCCAAAAAGATATTTAAGAAAACTAAAGATTTATCTAATAGATTAAAGGATTGTCTATACAATGGTGGAATTATCGAATAATAGTGTATGTGGCATTTACACTGTTTCTTTATTCGAGCGACGATATGATCTCTCATTTTTGAAATTCCAAAGAACGGTCCGTATCTAATGACCTTCCCAAAAAATTCCTTCCCTTATAATGTATATATATTTAGTTAGATCGGTATGAATTTCGAAAAGATGAGTAAGGCTAATTAGAGCTATTTTCAAACTAAAGTTTTAACAAATTTCCTTCGATTTACACTCATATTTTAATACTACAAAAAATTGGGTATAAGTTAACAAAATTCGACTTTTCGTACAGGTGGGAGTCCTTTTCAAAAATGTTTTTAAACTAAAATCTCTTTCGTCTAGCATTATGATATATATTTCAATTAGCTGATGAATTAGGTTGAACTTGATTTTTCAAATACGTGGCAATCCTTCTAAATAAGTATCAGAAATAAAGCCCTTTCCAACCGCATTGCGATTGATACCCAGCTTTTAGTAATTCATCTAACCAATTTAATAATTTAAATGTAGCTTTCTAAACACGTGGTAACCCTCTGCAAAAAATTTAGGAACTAATACTTTCCCTAATAACCATGCCCTATTTTTCGAAATTAACTTTTTGATGCAAAATTGTTCTAAATACACCCCACAACGCATCACCTGATAAAATATTATAGATGCGGTATTTTTAAATCCGACCTTTGGCATAAGTAAGATGCTTTTGAATAATCCTGTTTATGCTAAATTCATCAGTTTGGAAATTTTTGATAATATATTCATAAAATTACATAAGAGAAATGTTGTTACCGATTTCTCACCACGACAATAAATAGGCGAGTCGCCAATATGCTGTCATTAGCTATTTTTCATGTTTTGCATTGTGGGTACATATTGATAAGCCCGTAAGTCTGTAGAGCTCAGAGTCAATTTGACTGTGTTGTTTTTTTTTTTATAAAAGTATTTATAAAAGTATTTTTCCAGCTCCATTTTGCAATTTTGTCGAGAAAATGCGAATTTATTTTAGTAAACGAATGTCTGTATTTATCGGCCAATATTATCGACGTCAATACCAATAATGCGTTAAGTGATTCAATTTGTTAAAGATCAAATGCAAAAACGTATAGTTATTTTAATAAGTAGTTAACAACTTTATCTATTGTATCTAGAGACTCCACTACTACCGCTTGAATATAACATCTGCCACTGTTACTGCTACCGTCTCTTGTACATACGTAAATGTTAATGATAACAGCATGGTGGCTTCCCCAAACAAACATGTATGTTTTTGTTTTAGATAAGAAAGGAAATTATATTTTTATAGTTGGTTTTGGTATATAATTTACGTGCGGTACGTTAATACAAACAAAATGCATCGAATGAACTTCCAAAGAAATGCGATTTGTTTGTTCAAAAATCTTAAAAATAATTATGTAAAACAATACTTACCGTTACAAATTTTATAATAAGTCTTTGGGGGTATATAAGTACATATGTACATACTTAGTATGAATGTATTACACACTCTTATATAGGCTATTTACAAATGAAAGTCGTGGTTCGACACCACGGTGTTGTTGGTAATCTTTGTGAGGTGTGTCTTACTGCGCCACAGTTTTTAGTAATCATCAAACGGGGCAGGGAGGATTTGTCGTGATTATCTGTAGCTTTAATATGAAACCGGTCTCTGTGTACTCACGCCGCAAGAATGAAACTGTTGCGTAACAA
>NW_016170147.1:0-15271 GCF_001687245.7 Rhagoletis zephyria
CACGGTAATTTGAGATGTGCTACTCTTCGTTGGGAGCGACGATATTACCTCGTAGGATTGTGTCAACCAGTATAAGTTTGTTTAGTGTTGTTCTCTCCCATCTGCCGTCACAGTTAAGCTGCAGCAATGCCTCGTCCGAAAATGAATGTTTAATACCGCTGGCTACGTCCTCAGACACACCTTTTATTTTTGATATATGTAATTGACCTTTGAAAAATTTATGTACAGCAATTGGAACGTGAAATATGTATTCCATAATATAATTTTGTTTCTATTAAATCCACAGCGCAATAGGACTGCAGTGGTAGAGAACTGGCGATGCGATGCAATTTTTTTATATTGGATTCGTAAATCCGTTTTTCTTGCTCATGGCGGTATTAAAAGCTCTTTTATTCATTTTAAATTAAATATTTTATAACATAACTTTATTTTTCCATAGCACTTTAAGTTTTGAGCATTTTTTTCGGTTGATGTGCGCATTTGAACTTCTTCAGTACCAAGTACTTTATAATACGGTTTTATTTATTACGTTTATATATAAAAAGAATGTCATACCACAATGAACACTTTTATTTTTACTTACTTTTGCTATGAGCGGAGTCGAATAATGATAAAATTAAAATTAAACTAATTAAGTTCAAAATTATATCCAAGTACTTCAGTACTCGACATTATTTGGCAGGAACAACTACTTTTGTTGAGCACAAAATGCAGCCCTAATGAATCTTGTGGTTACTATGGCAACCAACTACCGTTACTTCTATCAGCATTGACACTTGATCGATCAAATGACAGTCATTCCCTACAGAGCCAAACTGGCATATAAAATTTTGCATATGTGTTAGTTTTCGTTGTGAATGTGTTGGAGTTTCTGTCAATCGCGTCTTGTAGGGATAGCAATGAAATGTTTTGTTTTCAACCACCAATGCTTTGCAAGAGCATAGAGAGAAATGAGCAATACATGCCGCAGCACAACCTGTTTCTCTCTAAGCATTGGCGCCGAAAGCATATATTGTGCGAAAAGGCAATAAAAGCAGTGGCAATGAAAAGCAATGGAAATGAAAGGCAATGCAAAACAATTGTATTGAAATATGTGCAATGTGTCAAATGAGGATTCTTTACTTACTGAACACTCTTACTATTGGTATTTTATGGAGAAAATAAAATGGCTAATTTATTGCTTGACATGCATATATGGTATATATTTCATATTTTGTTATATTTAAACACTAATATATGTATGTACATAGTAGTATACTTTGTACCAAAACTGGTTTACAAATTTTACAGCTTTGAAAAATGCTTACGCTGTTAATGGAATTGAGTCAAGCCACGTTAAAGTGGGCCCCAAAATTACCGCAAAATCACCGATTATAATAAAAATATTTTTGCATAGGTTATCCGTCTCGTACTTAAACGCTAGATATGAATATTTTTATCATATTCCGATATTTGTTAATTTTTAAACTTAAGTACGTGACGAATCCCTTATCCCAAAATAAATGTATTATTAAATTCAGTGATTTAGCGGAAATTTCGGGGCTTACTTCACTGGGTTTGACTCAATTGTAAATTTTCACAAAATAAAATATTACAAAAATAAAATAAAAAATAGTCCAAGAATGATTTTTGTCTCTAATTTTTTTTAGTTAAGTTAATAGTTAAGTAGCTAAGTATGCTCTAACACTCCGCCTCACAACTTCGTTCTACTCTGTTCACTTTTAAATTTAACTGAACCGGTTCTGCGCATTTATTTCATCACACATATTCATACACACGTTTAACATAGTTCACGTACTGCACAGATTGTTTTTGGCTATGATTCAATAATACGAGGTTAGACAATTATTGACAGCTGCGGTTTGACACTCCCTTACAAAAGGTTGCATTTACGAAGGACGGAGAAAGGGGAAGAATGAAATCTCTTGGTACGAAAATGATACTAGAAAATTACGCAGAGTAGGCAATTAGTAGTGAAATTCCTTTGTAAATTCTAATGCAGGAAATCTGGCATTTTAAACGAAATGTTGAGCGTAATATTGATATATCTACGTGAATTACGTACGTAATTTATGTGCTATTTAGCTGTATAAAAATTGCAAAATGACTCAAAATTAAAATAA
The DNA here is from genome assembly GCF_001687245.7 of Rhagoletis zephyria. Lineage (NCBI taxonomy): Eukaryota > Metazoa > Arthropoda > Insecta > Diptera > Tephritidae > Rhagoletis > Rhagoletis zephyria. The sequence goes on from NW_016170147.1 coordinate 2,124, forward strand.
GACTATTATGAGATTGATGTAAACATCCAATTTAAAAACAGTTTATGTTTTCATCAGTTAATATGCTTCATATGCATATACAAATACACATATTGCACAAAAGCTTGTACTTTATNGTGCGAGAGAGACAACTGTCAGTTTATCGAATCTTGTATTATTGAATCATGGTTTTTGGCTAAGATTGTATGACAATGTTTTGCCAGCATTGCCTTTCATCCATATGTACGAACAGTGTCGCGCATTTCGTATTGTCGTGAGAGACGAAGTTTTGTTGCATGTTGATGGAATTTCTCATTCGCAGCTGTTCAAGTTGTACGCTTACATTGCTGTAAAGATTGGTTTTCATTAGGTCAAAATCACTGACATCAAAAACTGCCTGAACTGACATCTCGTCTTTTGGTGTCAAATGTGTTTTCATTACATCCTGTAAATTGACATAAAGTCGGTATTGCAGTGCCGGTCAAAGATTTATGTGCCTGGTTGCAGCCTAAACGGACGGACAGAATCGAACAAAATTTTGACAGAGTATTGCCATGACACCTGGGCCTATAATAGGGTAAACAAATTGGGATTCGACAAGGGGACGTGGCACCTCCCATAGGCGTGAAATTTTTCATCAGCCATAACTTCGAAACTATAAGTCACATGAACTTGAAATTTGGTATGCAGTCATGTATATCGTAGGTGCTTACAGAGTATGTATATATAAATGACCATAAGTCACATGAACTTGAAATTTGGTATGCAGACAGTAAAGTATATATAAAGGGGTTTGTAAAACGGAGCGTGGCACATCCCATAAGCGTGGAAAATTTTATAAGCTATGATTTCAATACCATAAGTCAAATGAAATCACGTCACGTGAATTTGAAATTTGGTACGCAGACGTATCTATAGTGGGTGCTTATAGTAGGCTATACATAAGTGAGTTTGTAAAAGGGAGCGGCACGTCCCATGGACCTGGAATGTTTTATCAGCGATAACTCTGGAGCTAAAAGTCGCTTGAACTTGAAATTTCATACGCAGCCATTTTAATGGTAGGTACTTATATTGGGGTATATATAAATGAGTTTGGAAAAGAGTGCATGGCACATCTAATAGGCATGGAATTTTGTATCAGCCCACGAACTTCAAATTCAGTATGCAGATATATCAATGGTAGGTGCTTATATATAAATGGGTTTGTAAAAGGGGGCGTGGCACATCCCATAGGCGTGGAAAATTTTATAAGCTATGATTTTAATACCATAAGTCAAATGAAATTGAAATTTGGTACGCCAACGTATCTATAGTAGGTGCTTATAGTAGGGTATCTTAATATATAAATATCCCGTGTCACTGGGTTCGTTTACGCTAATCTCCGATACTGCTTAACCGATTTCAATGAAATTTTGTGGGTGTGTATTATTCATCCAGCTTAAAAGATAAGATAGTTGTGAACCCGAGAAAAAATTTTTATTTTTTTTCATCGAAATTTTTTCTATGCTTCTCGCATTGTGCTTATCTAATACACATATAACAAGTAAGAAAGTCTAAGTTCGGGCGGAGCCGAACATTAAATACCCGGCGTAAGTATTAAAGATATGTTTTCCACCTTGCCGAAAGCTACCGCTACATGATAAGCCGGGGTGTATACATTTTAAGTAAATTAGAGTCCTTAAATTTCGACATATTGAAATTTCAAGCATTTCTGAAATTTATTGTTATATGAGAAGCGGCCGTAATTTAAGACCGATTTCAACAATTTTCAACGGTTTGCTTTTATGTGGCAAGCACAATAATCATACCGAGTTTGGTACAAATTGCTAGAACGGTTAGCGAGATACATATATGTAATCACAAGTGGGCGGTGCCACGCCCATTTTCCAAAATTTTATCATAAACGTATTTCTTGGTAAAGAATTGTTGCAACCATCAATTTTGAATAAATTAGCTTTGATATTTACTGATTTATCGAAGATTTTGTATTTCTCGAAATTACCGTTATATGGGAGGTAGGCGTGGTTATTGTCCGATTTCGCCCATTTTCAATACCATCCGTCCTACGCCCAAAAGAAGTTCACGTACCAAGTTTCATTAAGATATCTCAATTTTTACTCGAGTTATCGTGTGCACAGACGGACGGACAGACGGACGGACGGACGGACGGACGGACGGACAGACAGTCACCGCTTAATCGATTTCTCTTTTCATTCTGATCATTTATGTATACATTTGTCTATATCTATCTCGATTCGTTTTGCCTGTTACAAACAACCGTTATGTGAACAAAGTTATAATACCCTTGTGCACAAGTGCGCTCGGGTATAAAAATCGAACTCTTCCTAAACGGCTCGACCGATCTTTACGAAATTTTTTGTGTTATATATGGTAGGTGCGAGAATCGGATGTAAAGTATATTTCATACCGCTAGGTGTTGGGGGCGTGGCACTTCCCATACAAACCGAATTTCTCATATTGCACATCTCTGGAATCGTTCATGGTAGACTACTCGAATATGGTACGGAGATATATGAAAGCATTTGCATATTCATGGATACAAATTGCGGTTATTGGAAACAGTTACGTGGCACCTCCCATACAAACCGAATTTGTAATACTGCATATCCCGGAAAATTTTCATGGAAGAGTACTGGAACTTGGTATGTACAAGATACAAAAACGCGACTGGTCATGAAGAAAAGTTGGGGCTATTTGAAAAATGAACGTGGCACCTTCCATGGTAAATTACTTGTAAATGGTATAGGTTAGAATGGTGGCGGAAAAACTATTACGCCCAAGTAGCAGCTAAGTGCCATTTTGATACGAAAATGGTATAGAGATATATGAAATCAATCCCATGCTCTTAGAGAAAATTGGGGTTATTTAAAAAGGGGACGTGGCGCCTTTCAAACGCCCTGAAACTATTACGTATCTTTGTATGCATGTACAGTTTTGCTAAGTTATTTAAGACGGCAAATATGCCTCCTGACAACCACCAAACCGTAATATTAGAAGACAAATGCGTCACTAAAAATTATGAACGTGAACTCTTGGTGAAAATGTTGGACCTAAATGGTTAAAAATTTCGGTTTTACTTTTAAACTTTTTGGACTACATATATGGCCAAACTACATAAATTCAGTTTCAAATACAAACCTTCTAAATTTAAAAAAATGGGGCACATATGTTGGGTTTAGAATTTAAACAGTTCGGTTTAAATTTTAAACCCAAACATTTTCATAATTAAGAATAAAAGTAAAAATAAAATTTCAAGCTCCGTCTGATGGGGATTGAACCCGGACAGCCTTAGTAGCAACCAATTGTATCAAGCAGCTTTGCACACTCAGTAGTACAGCCACGCATGTAAATATGCTTTCATATGTTGAGTTTGAATCAACACCACATTTCTATTTCGGTATAGATTTTAAACCAAATTTTCTATATATGAAACCTAGAAACTAGAATTAAATCATTTTGGTTTGATTTTTAAACCACGAACTTTTTGGACTAAAATTTAAACCACAATATATTAAAAATTGCTTAAAAATATTGACTGGTTTAAAAAGTAGACTATAAAAGATTAAGAAAGGCAGTAGCCCCAGCGCGGTTTAAAAATTAACCCAAATTTTTGGCCGTGTACAAAAAATTTATTTTGGGCTGGACGAAGTCCGCCGGGTCTGCTAGTCTATATATATAAAAATGAAATGTTTTCCGTATGATGGCGATGCCTGACCAAACGGCTGAACCGATTTTAATTCTGTAAAAAGTACTTTCTCGGAAATTCTGCGTGGAAGGTTTTTCGATTTAAAAAAATTTTATTTTTTTTTGTTTTTGTTGCCGAAAAATGAAGAATTCTGAGACGTCACGATTTCACAATTTCATAAAGTTTTCTGTACATTAAATGTCATTAAGCTACTAAACGGCTAGCCCGATTTGGTTGATATTTGGAACATGAGTCAGCACCTAGAAAAGAAATATTCGGACCAAAAATGCGNGTCACTAAAAATTATGAACGTGAACTCTTGGTGAAAATGTTGGACCTAAATGGTTAAAAATTTCGGTTTTACTTTTAAACTTTTTGGACTACATATATGGCCAAACTACATAAATTCAGTTTCAAATACAAACCTTCTAAATTTAAAAAAATGGGGCACATATGTTGGGTTTAGAATTTAAACAGTTCGGTTTAAATTTTAAACCCAAACATTTTCATAATTAAGAATAAAAGTAAAAATAAAATTTCAAGCTCCGTCTGATGGGGATTGAACCCGGACAGCCTTAGTAGCAACCAATTGTATCAAGCAGCTTTGCACACTCAGTAGTACAGCCACGCATGTAAATATGCTTTCATATGTTGAGTTTGAATCAACACCACATTTCTATTTCGGTATAGATTTTAAACCAAATTTTCTATATATGAAACCTAGAAACTAGAATTAAATCATTTTGGTTTGATTTTTAAACCACGAACTTTTTGGACTAAAATTTAAACCACAATATATTAAAAATTGCTTAAAAATATTGACTGGTTTAAAAAGTAGACTATAAAAGATTAAGAAAGGCAGTAGCCCCAGCGCGGTTTAAAAATTAACCCAAATTTTTGGCCGTGTACAAAAAATTTATTTTGGGCTGGACGAAGTCCGCCGGGTCTGCTAGTCTATATATATAAAAATGAAATGTTTTCCGTATGATGGCGATGCCTGACCAAACGGCTGAACCGATTTTAATTCTGTAAAAAGTACTTTCTCGGAAATTCTGCGTGGAAGGTTTTTCGATTTAAAAAAATTTTATTTTTTTTTGTTTTTGTTGCAGAAAAATGAAGAATTCTGAGACGTCACGATTTCACAATTTCATAAAGTTTTCTGTACATTAAATGTCATTAAGCTACTAAACGGCTAGCCCGATTTGGTTGATATTTGGAACATGAGTCAGCACCTAGAAAAGAAATATTCGGACCAAAAATGCGCTCGCTAGGTGGCGCTAGGGTCGCAATATTCCTAAAAACTGCATTTTCTTGCCGATCTGGCTCATATTTGAAAACAATTTAGGCAATTGAAAATAAATATTGGGACTGAAAATGTACCGATAGGTGGCATTGTGAACGAGATATTCCTAAAATTCTTATACACTGGGATAATGATAGAGATATAGTGGATCTATATATTTGAAGAAGTATGTATCTATGTACATATTATATGTATGTATGTGCCAGGGTGCAGCCTAAACGGATGGACAGAATCGAATGAAATTTTAGCAGAGTATTGCTATCACACCTGGGCTAATAATAGGAAGAAACAAATTGGGATTCGACAAGGGGGCGTGGCACCTCCTATGGCGTGAAATTTTTTATCAGCTATAACTTCGGAAACATAGGTCATATGAACTTGAAATTTGGTGCGCAGACGTATCTATAGTAGGTGCTTATACTTAGGTATACATAAATGGCTTTGTAAAAGGGGGCGTGGCACATCTCATAGGCCGGGAAATTTTATCAGCTATAACTTCGGAAACATAGGTCATATGAACTTGAAATTTGGTGCGCAGACGTATCTATAGTAGGTGCTTATACTTAGGTATACATAAATGGCTTTGTAAAAGGGGGCGTGGCACATCTCATAGGCCGGGAAATTTTATCAGCTATAACTACGGTGACCATCCGTTCTGTTTTTTGCAGGACCGTACTGTTTTTCAAAGGTCGGTCCTGCGTAGTTTTTCAAACCTGAGAAACCCGAAAATGTATTGATTTTTTCCAAGTGTCCTGCATTTGTCCCGCATTTTATTCGTTATTTTAAAATTATCGGTCAATGGATGGATTTTTTCAAAAAAGTATTTTCTGGTACTTTTCTTAGCTTTTCTTCAATATCTCATGAAAAAATCTCCAAATTAATGTAAGCGCCTTACAGCTCGAAGGGTATTGATGTGCCTCTTACCAAAATATATAACTTGTGGCGACTTCAATGAAAATTATTAGTGCTACAGGCGAAAAAAGTGAGATTTTCAATCAAATACACAGATTCATTTGATTATTTTTTTCATTAGTTTAAAAATTCGATAAATAAGATATATGATTACAGTAAACTTTGGGCCAAAGATAATGAAAATCGGATTAGAAATATAAATGCTATGGAGCGCAATCTGCACAAGTTATATATTTTTGTAAAGGGCACTTTGTAACTCGTCGTTTACGTCGATTCATGACGTCGATTTTTGACAAATAACTGCGAAAAGTATCAAAAAAACAAAAAAAGAAGGGTATTGTTTTCGTTTTGAACGACTCAAAATTTGCCTATAAAATAATCTTTTAAAGATTTTCACTTTTCGTGTAAGCTATTGTAATTATAATATGTTTTACTATACTTTTATAAATATTCATGTAAAAAAGGATTAATATCAATGAAGAAAACGGGATTCATTTTTAAAGTTTAAAATGTATTAAGAATTTAGAATCATAAATACTCTTTTGATATTTTTATACTACGTAAATATATGTAGGCATATTTTTGAAAAATTTTCCTTCATTTTGAATCCATATTTATGGTCACCGTAGTTATATAGGATGTGAGCGTGGTTATTGTCCGATTTTAAAGGTTTTCAGCCATTTGGTATGTTGTAGCAAGGCCAGCAACTGTGCCAAGGTTGGGAGAAATTGGTGGAGCTGTTACCAAGATATACACATGTAATCATATGTGGGCGTGGCTACGCCCTTTTTCTAAAAATTTATAATATTCTTATTTTACGTCGAAAAATCTTTGTAAATATAAATTTTCAGTGAATAAGCTTCAGTAGTTACTTAAATATCGCAGTTTTCGTATTTCTGAAAACTACCGTTATATGGGTTACGGTCGATTTCGCCCATTTTCAATACCAACTTACCTTGGGTAAGATATCTAAATTTTTGCTCGAGTCATCGTGTACACGGACGGACAGACTGATTTATGTATACATTTGTCTATATCAGTGATGGGCAAAATTGTATTTACTAAGTATTAAGTACTAAGTACAAAAGTATTTTGGTATTTTTTGTTGTTGTAAATACCAAAGTACTATTTACTTAGGTATTTAGGAGCTGCTAAGTACCCTAGTAAACAATACTTTAGGTATATAGGAGTTATTAGATATTAAAGTAAGAAAAACTTGAGTATTTAGGACCTGCTAGATACCAAAGTACAAAAAATGAAAGTATTTAGCAGGCGCTAAATACTCTGGTCCAAAGTATTCAGGTACCTTGGGGATGCAAAATACTTTCACTAAAGTACCAAGGTATTTGGTCGATGGCTAAATACTTTCAAATACTGTATAATTTAGGAGAAATTTAGAGAATTAACACCTCACCTTACACTCACCTCAACTTACTTTACCACAACTCACTTCACCTCTCCTCAAATCAACTCACCACATACAAACTCACCACACCTCACCTAAACTCACCACACCTCCTACACCAAAATCCACCAAATCTTAACTCACCACAGTTGAACTCATCACACCCGTTCTTACCACACCGCACCTAAACTCACCACACCTAAATTTGGGAACTGTTTCGGGATTTGAGAGATTCTTCTGACTAAATCAGGATTTTCAAGACTATTTCGGGGTTTTCGGGACTATTTCGGGATTCTCGAAGCTATTTCGTAATTCTTAAGGGATTTCCGGAAACTTTGTTTGAGATTTTCGGGATTCTCGGAACTAATATCGGGATTTTTGAAACGACTTTCGATATTTTCAGGGGTTTTTGAGACTAGTTTCGGGATATTTGAGACTTACGGGATTTTCGGAATTAATAGCGGGTTTTTCGGGAGTATTTCGGGGTCCTTGTGATTTTTGGGAGTCCTGGACTATTTTTGGATTTTTAGGACTAATTTAAATTTTTGCGAGTAACGGGATTCCCGGAACTATTATCGGGATTTTCAGGACTTTTGGGGCTTTCGGGAGTATTTTGCGATTCTCGGTAGTAATTTCGAAATTCTTGGGACACCGGGACTATTTTTCCATTTTTGGGACTTATTGCGGATTTCGGAATATTTCGGGATTATCGGTAGTAATTTAGGTATTTTTGTCCCAAAAATCCCGAAATTACTTCCGGCAATCTCGAAATAGACCCGAAAGTCCCAAAAATCCTAAATTAGCCCCAAAAATCCGAAATTAGTCCCAAAAATCTCTAAGTATTCCGAAAACCCCATAAATCCGAAATAAGTCCTAAAAATCTGGAAATAGTCCCATAAGTCCGATATAAGTCCCAAGAATCGCAAAATACCCCCAAAAGTCCCGAAAATCCCGATATTAGTTCCGAGAATCCCGATCGTCCCAAAAATCCCGAATCAGTCCAGAAAGGCCCATAAACTTAAAATTAGTCCTCAAAATCCAAAAATAGTCCAGGAGTCCCAAAAATCCCGAAAACCACGAAATACTCCCGCAAATCCCGTTATTAACTCCGAGAATCCCAAAGTCCTAAAAATCCCGAAACAAGTCCCAAAAACCCCTCAACATTTTGAAAGACGTCTCGAAAATCCCGATATTAGTTCCGAGAATCCCGAAAATCTCAAACAAAGTTTCCGGGAATCCCTAAAGAATTACGAAATACCTTCGAAAATCGCGAAATAGTCCCGAAAACCCCGAAATAGTCTGAAGGATCTCTCAAATCCCGAAACAGTTCCCAAATCGGTGTTTGGTGAGGTTAGGTGAGATGTGGTGAGAACGGGTGTGATGAGTTCAACTGTGGTGAGTTAAGATTTGGAGGATTTTGGTGTAGCATTAGGAGGTGTGGTGAGTTTAGGTGAGGTGTGGTGAGTTGATTTGAGGAGAGGTGAAGTGAGGTGTTAATTCTCTAAATTTCTCCTAAATTATACAGTATTTAGCCATCGACTAAATACCTTGGTACTTTAGTGAAAGTATTTTGCATCCCCAAGGTACGTGAATACTTTGAACCAGAGTATTTAGCACCTGCTATATACTTTCATTTTTTGTACTTTGGTATCTAGCAGCTTCTAAATACTCAAGTTTTTCTTACTTTAATATCAAATAACTCCTATATGCTTAATATTTTTTACTTGGGTATTTAGTAGATCCTAAATACCGAAGTATTGTTTACTTGGGTACTTAGCAGCTCCTAAGTACCTAAGTAAATAGTACTTGGGTATTTAGCAGCTTCTAAATACCTATGTTCTTTTTACTTGAATATTTAGTCATCTCCAAATACTAAGTATTTAGTACCCAAAGTGGTACTTTAAGTACCATCTCTGGTCTATATCTATCTCGATTCGTTTTGGCTGTTACAAACTACCGTTATGTGAACAAAGTTATAATACCCGTGTGCACAAGTGCGCTCGGATATGAAAATATTCCAATGAATTTATAACCTCCTCCTTTTTTTGAAGCCGGTTAAAATATGGTTAATATATTCACGAAATACTTTAATATGTTGTTTTATTAAAAAACAAGCCAAAGTAATTTTTGGCCGGATCTTTCATGTACATAAATACTCGTATGTGCGGCGATTGTTTTTTTATGAGAAACTGTTGCTCTCAGCAGAATACCCATGTGTATAAAGTTAGCGAAACAACATCAAGCAAAAAATGTCGCATATACCCATGAATTTGCCATTTTTTTGCCGTTAATCAGTTGTGAAAAAAATTATTTTGTCGCTCTGGTATTTTTTTAGATATAAGGTGTTTTGCCGTATAAAATAGCGAAGCCCCCTTCAAACTCAACGACAAACGACTAGGCTTTATGTCAAAATTTGCTATTTTTTTGCCGTTCTAAGATGAGCTAGTTTACTTTTGAAAAAAAATTAAAAAAAAAAAATTGTCAATAATTTTTAGAAGAAAAGGATAATAATATAATAGAAAAGCAAACCCGGTTTCTTTATGTACCAGTTTGAAATTTAAACAAACAATAATCACCATGGTTTAAATTCATAAACTTAAGAAGCTTCTTTATCACAATTAAACGACAAAATCAAAAACAGTTTTAGTGCACAAAACAAGCCGAACGGCAAATTATGTCACANCCTCCTCCTTTTTTTGAAGCCGGTTAAAATATGGTTAATATATTCACGAAATACTTTAATATGTTGTTTTATTAAAAAACAAGCCAAAGTAATTTTTGGCCGGATCTTTCATGTACATAAATACTCGTATGTGCGGCGATTGTTTTTTTATGAGAAACTGTTGCTCTCAGCAGAATACCCATGTGTATAAAGTTAGCGAAACAACATCAAGCAAAAAATGTCGCATATACCCATGAATTTGCCATTTTTTTGCCGTTAATCAGTTGTGAAAAAAATTATTTTGTCGCTCTGGTATTTTTTTAGATATAAGGTGTTTTGCCGTATAAAATAGCGAAGCCCCCTTCAAACTCAACGACAAACGACTAGGCTTTATGTCAAAATTTGCTATTTTTTTGCCGTTCTAAGATGAGCTAGTTTACTTTTGAAAAAAAATTAAAAAAAAAAATTGTCAATAATTTTTAGAAGAAAAGGATAATAATATAATAGAAAAGCAAACCCGGTTTCTTTATGTACCAGTTTGAAATTTAAACAAACAATAATCACCATGGTTTAAATTCATAAACTTAAGAAGCTTCTTTATCACAATTAAACGACAAAATCAAAAACAGTTTTAGTGCACAAAACAAGCCGAACGGCAAATTATGTCACAAAAAAATTAATTGTTTTTATTATTTTTGACCAATTTTTAAACCGCTTTCCAAGTCCCTATTTTTTTAAATAAGGCTGTTTAAACAAAAAAAATTAAACGACAAAATCAAAAAAAGTTTTAGTCCACAAAACAAGCCAAACGGCGAATTATGTCACAAAACAGATAATTGTTTTTATTATTTTTTCCAAGTCCCTATTTTTTTTTAAATAAGGCTCTTTAAACAAAAAACAATTAAACGACAAAATCAAAAACAGTTTTAGTGCACAAAACAAGCCAAACGGCAAATTATGTCACAAAAAAATAATTGTTTTTATTATTTTTAACCAATTTTTAAATCGCTTTCCAAGTCCCTATTTTTTTTTTAAATACGACTGTTTAAACAAAAAACAATTAATCGACAAAATCAAAAACAGTTTTAGTGCACAAAACAAACCAAACTGCAAATTAGGCAACAAAAAAATTAATTGCTTTTATTATTTTTAACCGCTTTCCAGTCCCTATTTTTTTAAATAAGGCTGTTTAAACAAAACAAAAATTAAACGACAAAATCAAAAACAGCTTTAGTGCACAAAACAAGTCAAACGGCAAATTATGTCACAAAAAAATAAATTGTTTTTATTATTTTTAACTAATTTTCCAACCGCTTTCCAAGTCCCTACTTTTTTAATAAGGCTGTTTATTAAAAAAAAAAATAGGGACTTTGAAAGCAGTATAAAACTTGGTTACAAATAATAAAAGCAATTAATTTTTTTGTTGCATAATTTGCCGTTTGGTTTGTTTTGTGCACTTAAACTGTTTTTGAATTTGTCGTTTAATTGTATTTTGTTTAAACAGCCTTATTAAAAAAAAAATATGGGGACTTGGAAAGTGGTTTAAAAATTGGTTGAAAATAATAAAAACAATTAATTTTTTGTTGCATAATTTCTCGTTTGGCTTGTTTTGTGCACTAAAACTGTTTTTGATTTTGTCGTTTAATTTTTTTTGTTTAACAGCCTTATTTAAGAAAAAAATAGGCACTTGGAAAGCGGTTTAAAAATTGGTTAAAAATAATTAATTTTTTTGTTGCATAATTTCTCGTTTGGCTTGTTTTGTGCACTAAAACTGTTTTTGATTTTGTCGTTTAATTTTTTTTGTTTAACAGCCTTATTTAAGAAAAAAATAGGCACTTGGAAAGCGGTTTAAAAATTGGTTAAAAATAATTAATTTTTTTGTGACATAATTTGCCGTTTGGCTTGTTTTGTGCACTAAAACTGTTTTTGATTTTGTCGTTTAATTTTTTTTGTTTAACAGCCTTATTTAAGAAAAAAATAGGCACTTGGAAAGCGGTTTAAAAATTGGTTAAAAATAATTAATTTTTTTGTGACATAATTTGCCGTTTGGCTTGTTTTGTGCACTAAAACTGTTTCTGATTTTGTCGTTGAATTTGTTTTTGTTTAAACAGCCTTATTTAAAAAAAGCGGTTTAAAACTTGGTTAAAAATAATAAAAACAATTATTTTTTTTGTGACCTAATTTGCCGTTTGGCTTGTGTTGTGCATAAAAACTGTTTTTGATTTTTGTCGTTTAATTGTTTTTTTTTTTTTTAAACAGCCTTATTTAAAAAAAGGACTTGGAAAGCAGTTTAAAAATTGGTTAAAAATAATAAAAATAATTAATTTTTTTGTGACATAAGTTGCCGTTTGGCTTGTTTTGTGCACTAGAACTGTTTTTGATTTTATCGTTTAATTTTTTGTTTTGTTTAAACAACCTTATTAAAAAAATAGGCACTTGGAAAGCGGTTTAAAAATTGGTTAAAAGTAATAAAAATAATTAATTTTTTTGTTGCATAATTTGCGTTTGAATTGTTTTGTGCATTAAAACTGTTTTGATTTTGTCGTTTGACTGTGATAAGAAGGCTTCTTAATTTTTTGAATTTTAACCATGGTGATTATTGTTTGTTTAAATTTCAATACCTAAAGAANGCTTCTTAATTTTTTGAATTTTAACCATGGTGATTATTGTTTGTTTAAATTTCAAAGTGGTACCTAAAGAAACCGGGTTTGCTTTTCTATTATATCTTCTAAAAATTTATTATANTTGAATTTTAACCATGGTGATTATTGTTTGTTTAAATTTCAATACCTAAAGAAACCGGGTTTGCTTTTCTATTATATTATTATCCTTTTCTTCTAAAAATTATTGAAAAATTATTTTTTTCAAAAGTAAACTAGCTCATCTTAGAACGGCAAAAAAACGGCAAATTTTGACATAAAGCCTAGTCGTTTGTCTTTGAGTTTGGAGGGGTGCTTCGCTATTTTATATAAAGTTAGCAAAACACCTTATATCTAAAAAAATTACATTAAAATTTTTGAATGTTTTATTATAGAAGAAATATCATTAATGAATATCAGGAACAGAATCGGACCAAGGTGGCTTCCCTGAGGAACTCCTGAAGAAACTTTAATGATGTTGGAAGAACAATTATTAACAATAACTCTTTGTGTTCTATCAGAGAGGTAAGATGAGATCCATT
>NW_016170147.1:15858-16247 GCF_001687245.7 Rhagoletis zephyria
AGCTCATCGTTCCATCGTCTGCGGTACTCGCCGTCGCCAACGCGTAAAGGCCCGTAAATCTTCCGCAAAATCTTTCCCTCAAACTCTCCAAGAGCCGCCTCCATGCTTCTGCGCCATATACCAGCACGGGCATGATGAGTGACATATAGAGCGCGGTTTTCGTACGTCGAGAGAGGACTTTACTCCTGAGTTGCCTACTCAGTCCAAAGTGCCACTTGTTGGCAAGAGTGATTCTGCGTTGGATTTCAATGCTGACATTATTATCGGTGTTAATGCTGGTAACACCGAAATTCTCTACTTTCTCGAAATTGTTGTCTACTTTGTGACGTGGGTGCTAAGACGCGAATGTGCTGACTGTTTGTGTGATGACAGGAGATACTTCGTCTTGT
>NW_016170148.1:0-16005 GCF_001687245.7 Rhagoletis zephyria
TAGTGTTTCGTAAAATTTTTTTAAAATATTTGAAATGTCAAATATTTGTATTGCGAAAATCACTTCACCTATCTTTATCAAATTTGATACACACATTGCGGCTGACATTCTTACTGTATTGAAAATTTTTGAAACCGGACAAAAACCACGCTTTCTATAAGTATTGCTAACTTTGAGTTATCAAAAATTATCGTTTTTTTTACTTATAAGAATTTGAGAAAAATTATTGTAAGCAATTTGATTTATAATTTATTTTTGTGCGTTCAATTTAAAAGTTTAGGTTCTTTAGCGTTGAATCGCACGTTTCCGTAGATTTGCCCATATGCTAATATGTATGTATGTACTTATATGCTCAAGTGTGCTTGGATGTAGTATTTGTAGTCAATTATTTCATTAGCATCACCACAGCGGGGTGCAAATTTCCTCAGCAGCTCACTTTTGTGGCACGTGCATGGTTGGCATGCCTCAAATTTGTTTATTATTATACACTGAAGTTTGCTGCTATTGCCATTAGTTGTTATTGTTGTTGCTGCTATTGTTGGTTATTTAAAGTTCAATTGTGTGGAAAATGTTTGAGAGCGGTAATTAAGCGTGGAATGTTTAAGTCTGGGTGTGTGTGTGAAATTGTGGTAGCCATTGGCCGTAGTTGTGCACATGAATAACTGCGAAATGGATATGCACTCATTGAAGAGTATGATTTCCAAGTACGTTAAGATTTATTTCCTTAATATTAAAAGTTTGATGTTTAAAAGTTTTTAGTTAGGTTATGTTAGGAGAGTTGGTCATGGTCATTTTTTCCAAAGGACAATAAATTATAATACATTTATTTCCAAAACTTACACAAAATATGGATACATGGGTCAATTAAAAGAAAAATTAAAAAAAAAGATTAATTATAACTTTTGTTTTCAATTATCCTTTTGGAAATGTCCTTTAAAAATATTATCCATCATGATTTTTAATTTTTATTATTTTTTATTTTGAAGAATCTTGGTTTAATCTAAATCCTACAAATATGTATAAACTTAACTTCCTACAAATATGTATAAACTAAACTTCGAAATAAATTAATTTTTTCGATTTCTTGGGAGAAATCTTGCCATCCTATTGAAAATATAAAGATGCAGATTTACTAGAAATGCGTTCAAATATGGGAAACATATGGAATCTTTTGCATTTCAAAAGTTTTCATGGACGATTAATTCAAGTTATTAAATAAAACTTTAACTAAAAGTCGGTACGGGTTATCGTTATCCTACGGCCATAAAACTACATATATATGCTATTTAGGCTAGGGTATGCATATGAAAATTTGCAAACAAATTTTTTTCCATATATTCTTGGGACATTCTAATATACAGTCATGTGAAAAATACACTCAGAAAAACATTCCTTGATGCTAGGAAAAAAGTATATTATTCTAAATATTACCTTGAAATGGCTCCAATAACATAGCTGCCTTAATATGAGTAAACGATTTGAGTCAGTTTAAGGAAAACACAATTCCTTAGTTTTGAGGAAAAATTTAATTCCGGGAAAGGAATAAGTATTCATTTTGCTCGCGGCGCTCGAACAGTGGCAATGGCCTACAGAGCAAAGCTCTGGAGTGCTAGTCGAGAGGTGCAAGGTTCGAGTCCCAGGGCAGGCATTTTTTTTAATATCTTTTTTTTTTATTTTTTGTTTATTTTTGTAATTGTAATTAAAAAACAAATTTATCTAATTTGTTTTTTATGTTATTTGAGTATTTAAGATTTTCCATATACGAAATTAATTTTACAATTTGAAATTTATATTTCAATTGAAAATTGAGTTACTTTACTCTAACCACCTCCGACCGGATTCGAACCTGCGATCTCAGAACCTAAAGCAGTAGTCTTCACGCGACACCTCAGCCGACATTTGCCAGAAAAGCAATTACCTTTGTCTTAACAGCACTGACAAAATTCAAAATTATTTAAGGAAATTATTACTTATATTGAGTAAATTTACTTCTTCAAATAAGGATACGGGTTTCTTGATTTAAGGAAATGCTTTTTTCTGAGTATAATAGGGATACACCGTTGTGACCACTTTTGGCTATTTTTCTTTTGTTTTTTTGTTAATGTTTATTAATTTTGTATAAATATATTATAAAAAAAAACTTTTTAATATACAACGCTTTTATAAATGGACTAAAAAGTAGAAAATAATACTTCTCAGTCCCATAGGATTTGTTTTGATAACTTTTGATTTTGAAATTTTAGCAAAAGTCATTATAAACAATCTATGAAATTGAAAATGAAAAACGTGGAGCGCATGCAATACAAAGCATTCGATTTAATTGACAATAGTCAAACTACATAACGTAGACCTAAAATTTCTACAGCGAAAGTAGAACTTTGAAATCGATTTTAAGCGGTCGTTATTCATATACCCACATACATACATACATATATTACTTTTCATATCAATTCAAGTGTATTACATGCGCCCCACGCTTTTCATTTTCAATTTCATAAATTGTTTATAATGACTTTTGCTAAAATTTCAAAATCAAAAGTTATCAAAACAAATTCTATGGGACTGAGAAGTATTATTTTCTACTTTTTAGTCCATTTATAAAAGCGTTGTATATTAAAAAGTTTTTTTTATATTATTTATTTTCTACTTTTTAGTCCTGTCTGAATAAAATTTTGCAATAGATATTAAAATAATTCAACGATATTAATAGAAAGGTGCACACACATGCATTTACATATGTATGTACATACAAACGAGCACCAATTAATTTTATTTAAAGAAATGGCGTGTCGTCTATTTCCGGTGTAGCAAACGTAGTACATAGGGCGACATCTAGATGTCATCTACCTCGCCCTATTCACTATGCTTTTTTATAGGAGCTTTTCAAAGCTTTGCTTTATGGTGTCGGACACACAACATTGAAAGTTTCTGGAACACAACATTACAAGTTGATAAACGCGTTGTAAAATACAACTCATTATCTAACAAAAACCTTAAAAGTTCATAGTCCAAAATTTCAAACCTTATGAAAAATTCAAAACCAATTTACAACGAAGACAAACTTTTGTTTATCAAAAATCTAAGTATGCAGTTTTCTTTTGTCTTTTCAAGAAAACCCAGTAAGGTAAAGTGTCCCCTTTCTGCAAGCACTTACAGACGGCTCTTACAATGGACAACTATACCTAACAAACCCGACCTAAGCTTTCATAATGTGAATTTTTAAGTTTTAGAGCCTTCCGTTTTATTGTTCTTCCAAATAAAAACACATAAAGAGCCACTACGTAAGAGTATTTCTCAAGGATTTTGATATAAGCCGTGTGGATAAAATGTGTTTCTCAAATGGCAGCTGTGTTTATGCTTTTAAAGCTGAGTAGCTAAGCAAAATAAACGTTAGTAGTAGGGTAGAGTAGCAGCGGTGGCTGAGAAGTTGGTTAGAACGCATAAAAATATTGGTAACCAAAAAAAAAAAGCAAAAACCATTGAAAGTAATAACAAAAAGCATGAAGAAGAAGCCAAAAGCATTTATAGTATTAATATCTACAGGACATCCTCCAAAAATACAGCCATGAAAATAAATATGGCTCAAATGGGAAGTGAAGAGAGATAGCGGAAACATTTAATAAAACGAGTTATAAATTTTCCAGCACAAAATGGTTTACAATGTCACATTATTTAGTACACTGTTTATACGGGCATCCACTTAAGTGTATACGTTTTTATGCAACTAAACGTGGCCCAACAAACAATCACGCGACGATATGGTAAGCGAATAACTTCAACAGTCCGACAGCATTCAGTGCACACAGTTCACTTCCTTGCTAAGTATTTGTGTATAATTTAGCAGCATTTAACGATTCATCGTCAGCGCCATCGCCAACGCCATCGCCATCGCCATCACCATCGCCGTCAAAAGCATTTATGTCGCTAGGCAAAGGCTTTACCACCCCCACTCTGCCGACTCATTCATCTAACTACTCATTCTTTCATTTCTTCGTTCATTTTGAACAGACGGATTATTTACCACCACCACTTTTAGCCCGCACGCAGACCACAGATATTGCCACTAAATATTGTTGGCTATTGAGGGGCACACAACAGAAAAGAAAAAAGTTTGCAGAGATTCAATAACAATTTTCACAAATAGCGTATAATTTCGTTAAGCGCCGCAAACCAGCCAAGAGGACAACAAACCATAATTCGTCCACCCCGTCGGGCTACTAATTCATTCATTTATGTTTGCTTACTGTTAGTGCTGCAGCTCGGTATGACATGGCAGGCACGAGCACTGGCACGAGTTCCGGAAGATTAGTTTAAGCTAGACTGTCTGTGTGTGCTTTTTGTTTTTGTTTCGAATTGAAAGTAACCTGCTTTCGCTTATTTGGAAAGATTTAAATCTTTGAGAACTTTGGCGAAGTTCACTTAATTTTTTATATGCTACTTATCTAAATATAATATATTGATATCCTTTTGTAAAGATTAAATTGTAGCCATGGAAGTATTCATGCGGAATGTTTAGAAATCCTGTTAACATAATATTTATTGGTATATTTTTATTTGAGAATGTTCTCAAAATCCAATTCCGGATAGTTCGCTTAAATTTGGTTGGTCAGTTCAAATGACCAACTCGGGGCAACCTCAGTGACTATTCTCCATAGAACCATTTTTAACCTCTTATGAAGCGTAGAATGGGCTTTATTCCTACACCGCATAATTCCGTAGGAGCCTCTTGAGAGGTTGAGCAATTCTTTCGTCGTTTTCTTATCTGCTTATGGCCATATTAGCCTAGTTGTTCTACATTTCCTCCTCTAGCCATGATCTGTTTGCCTCTATAATAATGTTATTTCTAATCCTTAACCTGCAAGTTGCTCTGGATATCCCAATTTCACCTCCGTTTTCACACAGTGGTAGGATTGGTAACTTTTCTGGCTAGCTCATCGGCCCTAAGATTTCCTTCAATATCACTATTTCCCGTGACCCATATGAGGCTGACCTAGAATATGGCGTTAATATCATTTAGAGCTACTGGACATTCCTGTGCAACTTTTGACTTTAGCATTACCGTGTTCATTGATTTGATGACCGTCTGGGTATCCGAGAAGATATTAAGCATAGTCTGCAGCTCCTTTATAGCTACAACTTCTGCGTGATAAACGTTGCAGTGGTCTTGACTTCACAATTTCAAAAAGATTTTATATGTACATTAGGTTGCCTCACCAAAAATAGTTGCAGGTTTTCAACCTGAATTATAAAATTTATTTTATTTTAAGACTGCCGCCAAAATATTTTGGCAACATATTCAAATTCGCGTGGGTTAACCGATTTGAAAATACCTCCAAAAATCTCATTATTTTATTCTCTATGTCTAGGATACACATTTGAAAATACCTCCAAAAATCTCATTATTTTATTCTGAGTATTTTGAGTCCAGGGTACTTAAAAATTTATAACTATTATTTCGAGATATTGTGGCGAAGTCTTAAAGTATAATAAATATTATAATTCCGATGAACAGCATCAATTTTTTTTATGAAGAGTAATGCACCCTTATGTACATATATCAATCTTATAAAAAAACTCCCACTCATTCCATTTACCTACAACTACAAGAAATATCACTAAATCAGTAAAGAAAAAACAAGAAGTAAAATAAGAAATCATCAATCCAGCCATTTATCGAAAGCAAATTGAATAAATTTATGCGTATTGAAATAATATAAACTCAATAAATGCGCAAATGAATAAAATTATGTGAGCAAATGAAGGGAAGGGAAGTGAATTGAATAAATGCGGCGCTGATACTCAAATTTATGACAAACTTAATTGATTTACTTGCGTACGTGACTAGCAAAACGTGAATTGCATTAGCAGGCTGTCGCTACTGGCTGTTAGCAGAGATTTCCAGCAGCGTCAAGTAATGCAGTTTAAGCTACAAGAGTGGGATACGCCAAGAAAATACTGAACTAAAAAGCAACTCCATTAGAAGTGGAGATTCGAAGAAAAATACTTTTGTCACCCGTTGGGTTATTTACAATGTAGTAAATATGTATTTACGCTCTTTTTGCTTTCCAAAGATATTTTACGCTAAATCAAGCCAATTTTATATTTAAAATTCCCCATTTCATAGTGAAGAGTTGCTCTATGTCTAGGACACACATACCTGTTGACCTCTATGGTTACCAGGTTATGAAGTTATCTGGTTATTTTTTATGCAGTTTACATGGATAAAATACAAAACATAAACATTTTTTAAGTAGATAACCTGCTAACCACATTATAAATTTTTAATATTTCTTAATATTTTTCGCTTCAAAATACCCATTCTATCGCCCCAACGAGCCTTAAAAACACAACATTTAAGCCTTTGAAATTCATACTGTTATTTTATTTTTTAGATCTAAGTGAACGTTTTCAAAATAACCAAAGCGAAACTCTTCAAAAAAGCATCACATTTTTGTGGCGTAAAGCTAAATTTAAGTTTGCGCAGATTTTGCACAAATTGCGATATCCTTCCCAACAACAACACAAGTTCAGCAGCCACACCAGCATGGCCGGAGCACTAACACTCCTACAACATTTCTCAACGAACTCTCTCGATTCATATCTACTTAATACTATTCGTCTGCCACTTTGATGATGCTGACACCAATGCTTTGGCCACAAATAGCTGAACTCAAATAGCAGACTTGCCTGCCGGCTGACTAAATAACAAGCGTACGACAATGCTCACATTCTTCACCCTCTTACCAACCACCCACGCCAACGAAAGTAATCGCCAGCAATATGATACTTGTTGTCTTTATTGTTTTAGGCCAGATTGTTGATAAGCTGATCGACAGCGTTGATAGTCCAAATAATTAATTGAATGAAAAGCTACAAATACCTTTAATTAGTTGGTAATTACGGTTACAACAGAGACATTGAAGTGTATTGGAAGGTAGGGTGCAGTCTTTTATAAGTCGAACGCTTGTGGGAAATATAGAAGTACACTGGGAAAGATACATATTTGAAAGCTGTAATAAAATTTGAAAATACAATCTTATACTTATATAAAAGGTGATTACTTTTCACCGAAAACTCGCTCTGGTCCGAAAACTGGTTTTAGGAGGCTTTCAAATTTGTTATCCATGAAAAGTCGTTAGAACAGCAAACGTCGGGGTTTCTTAACGCATTTTCTTAATGTTAACCTGGACTCGAATCACAGCGTTCGATGTCGAATGAATCGCAACGGTCAGGAGGAATAGGATAAGCTATACCCACGGTTTTGGAAACATGTCTATCGTGGGTGGAAACATTAGCCGTGTTTTGGGACACGGCAGAAAGAGAGGGAGCATCTGTGGGACCACTCTGACTTACCCGGTTTAAGGGCTCACTGAAGTCTAAAGCGTTTGTTCATGCTGAGCTATGGCTGCAAGCGGGCTATATAAACGTGTATTCGGTTGAGAAACCACCCCTTCCAGCAATGGGTTGTGCGCTGGGTTTGGGAATCGCTAAATAAAAACAGGGTCCAATGAAAGAACAAAAAAGGCCTGATAATGTTCCACGCAAACGACACAAGGACCACGATTTACGGATATGCACCTGGAAGATCCGTACCCTATATGGGAATGGTGCCTCTTCATGACAATACCTCTGACAACGGAGAGCGGTTGAGCGACTTCGCCGTGACACGGAACAATGGACAGCTGACAAATTTTGCAATCGACTCTCAATCCTGCTTAATCAAGCAACTGCAAAGATGAAGATTGAAATCTGGCAACAAACGACCAGATTACACTTGAGGTATGGAGGCAACACTTCTGAAAGCTTTTGAATGGCGACACAGGTGGCAAGTTTGATGAAGAAGAACCCGAAATAATGTAGGGATGGAGCTCACGTTCCTCTACTTGCAATAAGGTGGCCTGTTCCGACGGTATATCGGCTTAGCTGTTCGAAATCTGTGGCAAATTTGGTCTGCCTGAAAATTGGATTCTCTGTGTACTTTGTCTAATTCAAAAGAAAGGAGATCCCGGTGTTTACGCCAACTATCGCGGAATAAGCCTTCTTAATATTGCGGACAAGGTCCTGTGTACGGTACAGTGTGAAAGACTTTCCAATTTAGAAATAGAGGCTAAAAAGTTTGGTCTAGCGGTGAATGAAGACAAGATAGTACTTTGTTTGGCTATATAAAAATAGTCCACGCGTTTCGGGACACGCGTCACTGTTGCCAGCTATACCTTTGAAGTAGTAAAGGACTGTGTCTATCTAGTATCCAGCATAAATACCACCAACAACGTCAGCCTGGAGATCAAGCGAAGAATAACTCTTGCCAACAGCTGCTACTTTGGGCTCGGTAGGCAGTTGAAAAGCAGAGCCCTTTCTCAACAAACAAAAGTTACGCTCTACAAATATCTCGTAATGCTCGTTCTTCTATATCGCACAGAAACGTAGACGTTGATAAATTAATTGCACTGTACGGCAAATTCAACTTTTTTCTGGGTATAGGACCAAACCATTTTTTTTAAGAAACTGAGTCATAGGTAAAAAAGTGATGTCTCCGTTTTCCGAAGTTAGCCTCCGAGATATGGGCCTTCGCAGTTCGAAATAGGACCTTTGGTAAAAAATTATTCTTAATTGTTTCATATAAATAACTACTCCTACTACTAACTCTTATTTAAATGGTATATAACTTTTTTTGTGCAAATGTATATTACATATGCTAAAAGGGGTCAAAGTTCAGGATTCGAAAAATTCAGGTCTTAAAAAAATTATATCGCTGTAAAGGTGATTAAACCCCCTTTCTCACCATATGCATATTTGTATACTTCGTATATAAAAATTTTAGAACAAACACACTTAACTGAAAAATACCTTTTTTTTATAGAAAAAAAAATATTTTAAACAAAAAAATTACTAACCGACTTTTAAAAAATTAAAATCTTTGTAAAGACGATTAAATCCCCTTTCTTCTGATATGCATATTTGTATAAATCGTATGTAAAAATATCAAAAAAAAAAACACATTTAAATGAAAAAATTCCTTTTTTTTATAAAAAAAAATATGTGAAACAAAAAAATACTATCCGATTTTTAAAAAATTGGTATTGTTGTAAAGGCGATTAAGCTCCTATCTTCTGAAATGCATATTTGTATACGTCGTATTAAATTTAAAAAACACATTTAAATGAAAAAGTACCTTTTTTATAAAAAAAAATATTTTAAACAAAAAAATACTAACCGATTTTTAAAAAACTGGTATCGTTGTTAAGGCGATTAAACCCCTTTCTTTTCAAATGCATATTTGTATACTTCGCATATAAAAATTTGAGAAAAACCTTAAAAGGAGAAAATACCAATTTTTTTTTATAAAAAATATTTACCACAACAAAATTACTAATTAGTAATACAATTGAATACTTTATTTAAATGAAACCCACAATGAAATACTCAGTTTCATAAAATGTGGACAACCAGAAAGCCTTTGTCAACCAATAACAAACACCCAGCTTCTAAATTAAAGCACGTATCCCTAATTTTTCTAAGTGTAATTAGAAACTCAACTTTTAACTGTTGGAGGATATAAAGAAAATTTACGATTATGCTGAATGAATTAAATGAAGTGGAATGAAATCGTTACTAAAGAACAGTACTTAAGAAAGAACTTAAAACTGAAATGTGTTCGATGCACGCAATTACCTAACGGCAAAATGGATGAGTAAACAATAAAAGCAAAACCAAAACAAAAGTGAAAATCAAAAATGAGCATAGAAAAGAAAAAATAAAAATAAAAGTAGCAATATCAATGACAATTTTTATTGCTTTTTAAAGAGGTCGTAGTGGTGCTTGTGACAGCAAAGGCGAGGCTGGGGCGTGAGCAGGTGCCACCTAAATATGTATGGGAGTGAGAATCAAACTCAAAGGCGTTACATGTATGAGTACGCATAAATAAATGATTGTATAAATGACTGAACGTTGCAACAAACACTGACGCAGAAGGCAGGAGGTAGGAGCACGTGCCGTAAACAGGTTGACAGACAGACACACAGACAGGCAGGCATTTAGGAACCCAGGAAGCAGCGAGTCAGGTGTACGAGTGGGCCTGCGATTAAGGCTGTTAGTTAGTGTGTGTGTCTGCGCGATGCTGCATCGTATGGTGTCGCTGGCATGGAAATTCTATAAAATTATTCAAGCTGAAGGATGTATGATAATTTCCGACGGAAGTGTAATCAAAAATCGCTTAGACAAGTGTGCGCGATGACACTTTTACGCGCGCTGTGAAAGTAACACAAAAAAAAAATATGGGGAAAAAGTAGCAATACTTGTAGAGTGCTGTATGTAGTCAGCAAAGAAGCTCAAGCGTCAGTCGCTGTGGGTGAGTGTGCGCCTAAAGATTTATTTATTTTTTATATTTACTTACTTTTGTATGTAACCCCAGTAGTGTAGGCATCCAGGAGCAGCTGTGTCTAGCTCAGTATTACTTCAACTTCCTGTTTGTGTTTGTGTGGCACTAACAGCTCACCTGTCGCCACGGAAATGAGCTGTGATTGTAGCCGTATGCGACAAAAGTCGCCGGCGCTTGATTCGTTTTTAATTTAATTTGCCAGAGAGCGGCGTTATTAATTCGTTGACTGCGATTTTTTTTTTTTTATGTAGCCGAAAACAATAAAAGGAATGCAATTTCAAAGGCCATTGCAATGCAATTAGCTGGCTATAAATTTATTGCATTCGGCAAATTACCATTTGAAATAATTGAGGGGAAGAACAACGGCGTTAGCTTGTAGCTGCTGGCGTTTATAGTAATTTCCGCATGATACTTGCAGCAATTTGTTGCATTATTTCAGCTTGTGATATACTTTCGTGCATACAAATGCACATGGACCAGCCAAAAGGTAATGCAAACCATAACTGTTGATTTATAACTATCTGTTGCGATAATGACTTCATTAGGTTGTCGAGAAAGGAGGAAACAAATTTGCTCAAATTCATATGCATGCGTGTATTCTCTACTGTATTTCATACATATGTAGTAACGATTTCTCATATTATGCCTCAAACATTCGTAGATGATTTACGACCTTAAGCAAATTTACACATATCAAAAATTTGTGATACAGATCTTGCCATCCATGCCTATGCATTTGCGTACCTATTCCTTCGTATGTACATATGTACATAGGTACATGCATGCATATGTTTTATTTAGATACATATGAGCAACGTCTTTAAATTACGCACTGTGAGTCCTTAACTTTGCCTAAGTACTTCAATTTCTCAATTGNAGTCAGCTCAAATGAAATGTGGCCATAAATTGTTTGGTTAACAATTTAATTTGCAACATAAATTTACAGTTAATGGTAGGACGTGTTGCATGCATACTTTGAAATGTTTTAGACGAACTCCACATCAAGCAAGCAGTTAGACAAAGCTTAAAACAGAGGTTGAAAGTCGTTTGGGTGAAATATTTTAAGTGTGAAAAGAATTCGATGTATGCATTCCGTTATGGCTAGAGAAATATTTAACAGTAGGAAGCACTGCTTCAATTTCATAGAGAAAATACATATATACCCGCATGTGAATATGGAATTATGCAAAAAGAAACGTATTGCCTTTCCTTTTAATAAAATTTTTTTTTTAAAACCAACAGGACGGTCTTTTTGTTCTCGGCGACACCACCGCTCAATCCCTCCATAAGTAGCATTTTCTTTTAAACCTTGCGCGTAGCTATGATATTAATTGCGTAGAAAGGTAGACGCTTAAGTGTCTGTAGTGGCAACCAAGAAACCTTAAAGGCATTGGTCAACCCTCTAACTGCTGGATGCCAAGTTACGCGGGAATACCTAGTTGGTAATGAGCTATCTAACCACTTTGCTGGAAAACGCTTAAGCTAGCTATTCCTCGACCTTTTTCAGTTGTAGCACTTCCATTTTAGCCATCTAATATTTACACTGTAAGAAACTAAGTGAACATTTCGCTCAACAATAACCGAAAGGCATCGAGGGTATCAGCTTTCATAAGGATGCTGGGCAATCTTCCGTCCTAAAATCGGATGTTTCTGTTGGTTGTTTGCAATTAGTATCAGCGACTATTCCTTAAGGAGCAGGATACTCTTTGTTTGAATTAACACTGGAAAAGCTTGATTTTAGTTAAAGTATTTTTGATATTTTCCGATCATCTTATACGTAGTATTGCATTTGGCGGACACGGGGTAATGCACTCCAAGCGGCGACGATATACGAAATAACTACACATCTTTGGAAAATAAAAGCTTAGCTATGTTAAGTTAAAATGAAACTGAAGTATAAAGACATATACCACAAATATTGAAATATCGATTTGCAGTGACTCAAACAAGTGTTCACATGTCGAGTTTTTTTTAATAGATATTCACAGTGTTTTTCAAGTAAAAATTTTGTTGTTATTTTCTTTATAAAAATATTGTTTATGCTTTAACAAAAACTACATAAGTCAAAGTTGCGAGCCTTATGCAACATGCGGAAAAAATTCAACAAATTTTCATCAAAATTTCGAACTTTTTAATATAAACATTTAGAACACTTTTGGATATGCACTTTATAGTCCATTAAATTTTAGTGTAATAAAGTGCAAGCTTCCTCGACGGATTTTTGGGCTTTTTATATAAACCTGAATTTCTTATGATATAAATGGGCTATATCATTCGCAAAAACAAATAAAAAAAATCAAAGCCAGTTTATGTAAATTGAACTTGTTAAATAAACAAGTAATTTTTAAGCAAAAAGCAAAAGCGACATCAATTCTCATATAAAAATTTAGGAGTACCGTTAATTTTTTCATGATCCGATGATCGGATCTAAATTAGATTAGTATGGGACCACCTCTGAGACGCTACCTTTCCGAAACAAAAAGAAATATCGAAATCGGTTGACGTGGTCCAAAGTATTCCGACGAACTGATAACCTCCTCCTTTTTTGGAAGTCGGTTAAAAATCGCAAATGCCGTCAGCAAAAGAAAATTCTAAACGTTGTATAACGTTCGACTCTTGGACCAATGTGGTTTGGCTATACCATGAACAATACTTTTATAAAAAAAATTTACTATACAAAATTGTGAATATTTACAAAAAAATCAACATGTGCACACTTTTTTGAGTCACTGTATATTTTTGAGACTAAGTGCTGACAAGTAAACAATTCACTTCATCTGCTAAATTTTCATTTTATTTCTTTCCTTTGATAAGATATATTTTTTCATATTACCACTCTGCTAAGAATATCTTATGCATAAATATTCAAAGCCATTTAAGCACACTTACGCTTAGCATAGACAGTTAGTTCAAAGAAAATATTTTGGAATTTCACTTGCATTTTCTAACGTTAAACAAGAAAGTTCTGAGAACATAACCAATTTGTCGCAGTTTAATGTGATTTTGGTCAATCAACTCAACCGAAGTGCCGCCGAAGACAAACGCAAAGTGTCGCAGCAGCTGAAGGTTAAACTTTGAGTGCCACTTCCGCAAAGATGCTTTGCTTAAAAGGAATTTTTAATATACATATACAAATCAATTTCTAAGGGAATGTCTTTAAGCGGCTCCATTTGTTGTTATTAAATTTTTGGAAGCATTTGTATGTAGTAAGTGTGTACATTAGGGCGGAGCAATTTAATTTCGAAAAAAGTGTATGACATACTCGAATTCTACGTTCGATTCTAAGCAAAAATGGCGAACAAACTATATACATAAATGACATTTCACCCTACCAGTTCAAAAAAAAAAAGTGTATTAAAACTTTTTCTGAACGAAATTCACTTTTCATTTACAAAATTTTGTGTTTTCTTCATATTTAAAGGCAATGCTACACGATTGGGCATTTGCCCACAATTTGGTGCAAATCGTATCCCAAACGTGTGATTGCACACATATTTTTCTTTATTAATTTGTACAAATTTTTCAATCGAAGTTCGCCGTATTGTACTAGTCGTGTGACTACAACAAAGTTGTTGTCTAAATTTTTTTATTTTGTACCAATAGCCCAATATAAAAATTTTAAAAATCTGTACAAATGTACCAATCATGTGAGTAGGCCTTAAGCAACTACTTCACAATTAAAAATAAATTTCGACCAAAAAAGTTACAATATACAGCTTTTTCTTTTGAAAAGTGAGAGGGTTAAACGTCATTTTTAGTATATAGAATTTTCGGCATTTTCGCTTAGAATTAATCGTAAAATTTATAAGTGTATAGTAAACTTTCTTCGAAAATTTTTCTCCGACCAAATTATTCCGCCCTAATATACATACTTTTGTACATGCACATATGTGTATTGAAAATAGAAGCATAATTTTAAACATAAAAAATATATGTAAAAAAATTTCTCCCATACAAACGAAACTGTCGAGCATACTTTATATGGAAGAAAATGCACAACACTGTCAGCCAGAAAAATTATTAAAAATCAATGCGATTTTCTAGCTTCTTGAAATTTGCACTTTATTGAAATCTAATGAGCTATGAAACTGCACACCCAAAATTTTTGTAAAAATTCTGAATGAAAAGTTTAAAATTTTTGGGTGCAATTATCAAAGTTTGTTGAATTTTCATAATTTTTGTACGAAGTTTTGAATGTGCACTTTGGTAACGGTAAAGTGATAGACTTAAAAAAAATTTAAACATTAAATAAACAAAAGAAAGTCAAAATATCACTTGGCAGCTGACGACAAGGGTGCATACATACATATATGGATATAGAATAGATATCTTTGTCTCGTAGATGTCAGGCAAAGAAAATTTGTTCACAAACAAATCTAAATAACAAAGATTAAAAACAATAACAAAGCCAAAGTCAAGGTAAGTAAAGATCACAAAATTAATAAAGGTCTAAGTTTACTATCCGTTATCTGGTTTTCATTCAAATGTTAAGTCAAAACAAAGTATTAGTCAGCTGTTAGGAGGAAGCATATTTATGACATTTTCATTTATTTATTATTAAAAAAGTTTCGCCAAAAGCGCGCAAATGTATACATACATATGTATATGTAAATTATGCGTACGTGCTTTTACTTCACCTGTTTGAAGTTTTTTCTTTATTGAAATAAATGAGTTTCGTATGTCTGGTGTAGCTCCTGGATGACATTGACAATGAGCTTCTTTGTTATTACCTTTGTTAGGTTCACTAAACAATACCACAATAATTTGCAGGGATTTTATGTGATTGGAAGCATCCACGATTTCATTGAACCAGGGCATCAACTCAGAGGCGTAGTCAAGTAAAAACTTCAGACAAAATGAAATTTACAAATCTTTAAATATGCACATGGGGAAAAATTCGCAGGCATTTTGTTCAAACTCCACTACGTTGTTGCTATGGTTACTGGCAACCAACGTGGTTTTTTGACGACATGCAAACTTCAGGCCTTTTTTCCTTAGAGTCACAAGTTTTCCTTAAATTCTTACCTCATGTTACACTTGTGGTAGAGAGTCAAAAATTGCTGACCTAGTAGAACTTTTTCCGTGCTTTTCGGTGGAAACTATAGTATTTTGAAATCATATTTTTTGCAAACAATTTGAAATAAAAACAAGTAAGAAAGTCTAAGTTTGGGGGGAGCCGAACATTAAATACCCGGCGCAAGTATTAAATATATGTTTTTTCACCCTTCCGAAACCTTCCGCTAGATGGTAAGCCGGGGTGTATCAATTTTGAGTAAATTAGCGTCCTTCAATTTCGAAATATTGAAGTTTCAAGCATTTCTTAAATTTACCGTTATATGAGAATCGGCCGTTATTTTAGTCCGATTTCAATAATTTTCAACGTTTTGCTTACACGTGGCAAGTACAATAACCATACCGAGTTTGGTACAAATTGGTAGAACGGTTACCGATATACTTATATGTGGTCATAAGTGGGCGGTGCCACGCCCATTTTCCAAAGTTTTACCATAGACGTATTTCTTGGTAAAGAATTGTTGCAAGCATCAATTTTGAATAAATTAGCTTCAATATTTAATGATTTATCGAAGATTTTGTATTTCTCTAAATTACCGTTATATGGGATGTGG
>NW_016170148.1:16047-16246 GCF_001687245.7 Rhagoletis zephyria
TCTTGGTAAAGAATTGTTGCAAGCATCAATTTTGAATAAATTAGCTTCAATATTTACTGATTTATCGAAGATTTTGTATTTCTCTAAATTACCGTTATATGGGATGTGGGCGTGGCTATTGAGCGATTTTAAAAATTTTCGGCCATATGATATGGTGTGCGAAGGCCAACAACTGTGCCAAGTTTGGAAGAAATTGGTG
>NW_016170149.1:0-3151 GCF_001687245.7 Rhagoletis zephyria
TGTTCCATATAATCAAAATTATGCGATTTAATTTTCCTTTTTATATCAATAATTGCATTAAAAACTATATTTCTTGTCCGCATTTGATTAAAAAGGAAAATTAAATCGCATAATTTTGATTATATGGAACAGCTGATGAACGACGCGCGTGAAAAGTTGCGAGTTGGCCATCTTTCTGTGTTGTGTTGGCGTTGGCGTTGCCCAACTTTGGTTATGTGGAGACTTTCATATAAATACATGGATTATTAGTCAGCTGTCGAAGCGACGCCAACGCCAACGCAACGCCAAAGTTGTATGTAAACGGGCCTTGAGGGATTTCCCAAATATCCTCCGGCTCGTATCGCTGGATTGTTAAATGCTCACGATGACCAAATTGTTGTACAATTAACTTTATTGTACAACAAACAATTTACAATACTTGCTAATACCGTAAAAAACACTTTACAATACTCGTTAAAGCAATTCCAATGCTTTACAAAACTTGTTAAAACAATTAAACTTATAGCTTGCTTATTCGCAACTCACTTGTAGCTTTCTGACTTGTAACTAACTCGCTCCGGTATCTGGTGGCGCCCTTATATACCTGCGCTCGCACTCATAGCAACTCTAGAATGTTCTGAAGTTCATCGCTCATTCTCTTTCTCTCGCTGTTCGCAGTGTTCATCCAACTTGACGTTTCTCTTTGTGGAACACTCTACTTCATTCCTCGAACATTCTGCCTATTTCTCGTTGTTCACTTCGCGTTGCTGCAGTATTCGCCACAATATTTCAGTAGCTCGTTTCTGTAATGGTCTGATTATGGCAACTTAACGTAACTTACGGCTCTCACTCAAAAATTAAGTTAAATGGATGTTGCTTATTATTGAATAGCCGAAACTTAACGTAACTTAATACCACGCTGAAATCTGATTGAAGGCCTGATTATGGCAACTTAACTTAACTTAACGGAACGTAGATAATCAAAATGAAACAGATTTCGACGTGGCATTAAGTTACGTTAAATTTCGGCTGTTCAATTATAAGCAACACCCATCTAACAGAATTTTTAAGAGAGAGCCGTAAGTTACCATCATTTTGATTGTCTAAGTTCTACGTTCCTTTAAGTTACGTTAAGTTGCCATAATATAACTTTAACTCTTCTCTACTGATTATTTCTGTACTGGTACAGAGCATACGTCATCCTTTGCTACTCATTAGCAGTAGAGAACAAGGCGGCGAATTCATATCTCAATTCGCTTTGGTAGAGAATTGTTACAGTCTACTGGTAGAGAATATACGTCATTCTCTACTACTCATTAGCAGTAGAGAACAGGGCGGCGAATTCATATCTCAATTCGCCTTGGTAGAGAATTGTTACAGAAACGAGATACTGAGCTGTTTTCCCCATTAATAAACCTTATGTAAGGTGGTCACCTGAAACGGCTTCCTGTAAAAACCTGCAAATCGTGAAGCATCTGGAACGCAACTAATATTTTATTCGGGATATCTTTAGCTATTTGTACAACGATTTAGGGGTGGGGGGCGGAGGAGGAGGGGGCGTGGCTCCCGAATGGCCCCCCCCCTAAACGAAGGAGGATGAACGCCGCTCCAGTGATGTAACCTTGGGAAAGGATGAGGTAACTACAATTCCCTTTCTGTGTGGTAAACCTGCGGCTTCCGCCCCAGTGATGTCTATTTTGGTTACTGGGTGTTTTATAAAATATCTTCGATATAAAAATGTATATACAAATTTATAACAAAAATTTGCAACAAATACCATATTTCCAACCGACATTATTGTTAAATTAGTGCACAGATTTAGTCAATTAAATTTTTGTAATAAAGCGTGAACTGTTGTCCACAAGTGTGTGTTTTTTGATTCGATTCACGCGTTTGGGCACAGCAACCCAAAATCGTTGTACAAATTCATAAAGAGTACCCTTTTATTCTTCTGTGTGTATTTTTTAAGCGGCTAAATTCTAGTTTTTGCAGCAAATTGAGATAAATTAAAGTGCAAAAGGAAGTGCAGTTAACATGAATACTTGCTGAAAACTAATTAAACATAGAAGACTTATGGCCGGATTCTCATTCACAGTCCAATTCTTTAATGAATCATTAATATCTTCCCATGCTTGAATTGTGAGAGAGAAATCGACCATTAGCGGTAGGTTAGAAACGAATGCTTTCAAAAACAACTTAACACTTAACATAGTCCTCTTTCAGACACGTCAAGTCTTGAAAGCAATTTTTTTCGCATTCTCTTTTGTGGTTTCTATTTGCTTCCACACGCGTCAACTTTAATTGAATTCAAGTCCTTGGTTCTTAAAAGGGAAGCAACGAAAAGATCAAAAGAGACAAGAAAACTTAAAACGAATTGACGGTACGGAGGTATCTGTAATCTTCCCCTCTCTTCCCACCTCCTTCGTCAACGAACGAGCAGACTTGAAAGCAAGACTTGACGTGTCTGAAAGGGGACATACATCGGAATACTTGATTAAGGGCCGGTTGCTCAATGTCTGGTTATCACTACTTACTGGTTAAACATCATTATCGACGTTTTCGACATCATGCCTATAACATGAGATCGATAAAGCAGTCGTTGTATTTAACCGGAGCTTCTACCTCCGATTAGTGCTAATCAGACATTGAACAACCGGCCCTAAGTGCTGATCGAACAAAGTCTAGGTATCTAAACAATAAGGGTATTCATCAAACTTTATAAATGCATTGTAAACCGTATAAACTTATAATTGTGTAAACCTTATAAATGAACTGTCAAAATTTGTATGGAAACTCGTTTACACATTTCTGATAAATTTCTCCAAACTTGATAAACTGAAGCCAATGCCACTCTAGCTATGTTTTCTTGGGCAATAATCGGGATCCGCATAAAAATTTTGCACGCAAATTCAACAATCTCGTTCAATTATTCTGTTTGTTTTGTTTCACTGATAATTTTGCCGCAAAGTTTGGTAGCCGTGACAAATGAATTCATACACAAACATCCATTTTGCCATTGTTTCTTTTAACTTGCTTCAAATAAATAGCCTTTATGTTATATGTATGTATATTTATTAAAATAGATATTATCTCGTAAATATAATTTTTTCCAATTTAGTGAGGTAGTTTCTATAATTTCTTTATCCCCGTGCTAGTAGTATAAAGTTAGTGA
>NW_016170149.1:15124-15854 GCF_001687245.7 Rhagoletis zephyria
AGTACGCCTTTGCGATGGGGCTTTCCGCTGCCATTTGCTCCTTAGTTGGCCTTCTGTCCACTTCCAGTCCATGCATCAAAAGCTCCGGATCTGGATCTTCCTGCTAACACTTTCGTAGCTGTTCTTCCTTCCACTCTTCCGCTGGTGTTATTGCCGTTAGACGGACGTCAATAATGTCCTCTTTGCCCTCAGCTTTTGAGCAGTGTTTACATTCCAGGCTACATGGTCGACGGGACATGGCATCAGCATTACCGTGGACACTTCCCTTGCGGTGCTCAATAGCGAAGTCATAACTTTGCAGTCTCTCAATCCACCGAGCTAGCTGTCCTTCTGGATTCTTAAACTGTAGTAGCCACTTCAGCGCTGCATGGTCCGTTCGAACTCGGAAACGTTGCCCATAGAGGTACTTGCGGAAATGTTGGACGCACTCCACCAACGCTAGTAGTTCTCTCCGAGCTACGCAGTAGTTCCTCTCTGGTTTTCCAATCGACCGGCTATAGTAGGCAACTACCTTCTCCTGCCCATCAATTACCTGCGACAGTACGCCTCCTAAGGCATAACCACTAGCATCCGTATCCAAAATAAACGTTGCACCTGGAACGGGGTACACTAGCATAGGTGCAGTACATAGCCGTTCCTTCAAAGTTTGGAAAGCCTCCTCCTGCTCCTTGTTCCACTCGAAGGCTCTATTTTTCCTAGTGCGCTCGTGGAGGCTGTTAGCAACGCTGGC
>NW_016170149.1:15975-16246 GCF_001687245.7 Rhagoletis zephyria
TAGTTCACCTCCTTCTTGAACAGTGAGCACTTTTTAGGACTTAGCTTCAGACCAGCGCCAGCTATCCTCTGGAAAACTTCTTCCAAATTGTTCAGGTGTTCCTCAAAGCTTTTCCCAATACGATAATGTCGTCTAGATACACCAAACATGTTTTCCAATGCAGTCCTTTGAGCACATGGTCCATAAGTCGTTCAAAGTGGCAGGAGCGTTGCATAATCCAAGGGGCATCACCGTGAATTGCCACAGACCGTCTCCAACGCTGAAAGCTGTC